>NC_142352.1:3072500-3127500 GCF_059441175.1 Urocampus carinirostris | reverse complement strand
AATATATGTTGAAAAAAATCATCAAAAGAGTGAATATTTCGGAAACAAAATGGAGAAAATCAAAATACTAATACAAAATGTATGGTTTATTTTGTCACGGCCAAATGCGACTCGTTGACAGATTGGCATCCGTTCTGTTTAAGCTCAGTGCTCTCACTCACCCTTTGTCAGTCCGTCAACGAACCTTGAAATGAAATGATCTGCATTTATATAGCGCTTTTCAAGTCAATGACTTCCCAAAGCGCTTTACAATGTGCTCCACATTTCACAATAGCGGCCGTGCAGCCATGTAAGGCGCTAACCTGCTTATTGGGGGTATTAGGGGTTCAGTGTCTTACCCAAGGACACTTCGACATGTAACACGAACGAGCCGGGATTCGAACTGGGATCCCTTGATCCCAAGACGAGTGCTCTACCTCCTGAGCCACTGCCGCCCACTTCCACGCGTTGTCTAATAGACGAGGAATATCGAGAAAAAGACTCTAACAGTAAAAACGTGTGAAATAATTGAAATATATGTTGAAAAAAAACATCAAAAGAGTGAATATTTCGGAAACAAAATGGAGAAAATCAAAATACAAAAAAGGGTATGGTTTATTTTGTCACGGCCAAATGCGACTCGTTGACAGATTGGCATCCGTTCTGTTTAAGCTCAGTGCTCTCACTCACCCTTTGTCAGTCCGTCAACGAACCTCTGCACCCACAAGACGTGGGTTTTGACTCCGTCCGGTTTCCTGCTTGTGTTTCCTGTCCGGTATTGTTCCCGTCTATTTTGTCTTGTTTAATATCGATCTCCAGTTTTGTTCCCGTCTACTTTGTCCTGTTTAATATCGATCTCCAGTGTTTGATATCAATCTTGTCTGCCCCGTCCTGTCCGGTATCGACCCCATCCGTCCGATATCTGCCCGTGCAATTGGTATCGATCTCGTTCATCTCTTGCTTTCCGTTCCACGCCGGACTTCCGTCTTTCTTCTTTCGCCCAGCGATCGCCGAATCACTGACGTGATTGGGTTAACTTGCACGACTGCCCCATTTCCCGTAAAATAAAAGCTTGTGTGAGAAACGTCACGCATCTGGGTTCTACTTCTGTTCCGGTTCATGACATATTTTTTGCAAATTTTGATTAAGAATAGAAAAACTGGGTGATGGTGGTTCGACAAAATTATATGTATATTGTTTGGATAAAAAACAGTGGCGAGTAAAAAAATAAACTAACAAAAGAAATCAAAATTTTCCAGTATCAAAAATTCAACAAACGTGCAAACGAATCCATAAATAAATACAAATCTGATATTTGTTTTAATAGCGTTGGGGGCGGGGTTGGGGTTTAGTGGGGTGGGGGCTAGCGAGCCCCGGGACCTGGCGGCATCTAGCATTAGCATAAAAATTAACACTTAAACGCGGCTTTATTGTCAAGCGCAGCCTGCCGCACCACAATCAATTCCTCTTGGAAATCTGATTAGACGCCATCGCCGTTATTATTCCCCGTGCAGACGTGCACGTACGAGCGCACGTCCGCCATGACGCGCTCGCTAACGTTTAGCGGGGTTCGTACGCTATTTACCATGGTCAAATTCAAGCACTTTTGAAGGACTTTCCAAATTTTCCAGTATCATTAAAATCTACGATTAACATATGCAATTGTTTGTATATTTTTTATCTCAAAGGACAAGACCGTACAGATGAATGCCAGCTGCCGTTAAACACGAGGGAAGAAATGCAATGGCAAAGGCGAAAGTACCAGTGTCATTTTTAAGCACAGCAGCAATTTCTAGCGTTTACAAGCACTTCACCAAAAATTCAAGCACTTTTTAAGGACTTTCAAAGACATTTTCCCAATTTCTGCAGTACCAGTAAAAATTGACATATGCATTTTTTAAATCTTTTTTATCCTAAAGGACAAGACCGTAAAAAAGAATGCCAGCTGCCGTTAAACACAAGGGAAGAATTGCAACGGCGAAGGCGAAACCAGCAGTGTCTATGTCATTTTTAAGCACACTCGTTGGAAAACACAGCAGCAATTTCTAGTGTTTACAAGCACTTCACCAAAAATTCAAGCACTTTTAAGGAATTTTAGTCTTACTTTGTAGGACAAGGCCATTCAAACTAATGCCAGCCGCCGGTAAACATGCACGCAAAATCCAAGCACTTTTTAAGGACTTTCAAAGGCATTTTTCCAAATTCTCCAGTACCATTAAAAGAAGAAATTGGATGTGAATCACGAGCCACAAGTCTATCTACGATCCCATATGTAATTTTAGTCTTACTTTGTAGGACAAGGCCATTCAAACTAATGCCAGCCACTGTTAAACATGCATGCAAAATCCAAGCACTTTTTAAGGACTTTCAAAGGCATGTTTGCAAATTCTCCAGTACCATTAAAAGAAGAAATCGGGTGCGAATCATGAGCCACAAGTCTGTCCACGATCTCATATGTAATTTTAGTCTTACTTTGTAGGACAAGGCCATTCAAACTAATGCCAGCCGCCGTTAAACATGCACGTAAAATCCAACTACTTTTTAAGGACTTTCAAAGGCATTTTTCCAAATTCTCCAGTACCATTAAAAGAAGAAATCGGATGTGAATCATGAGCCACAAGTCTATCTACGATTTACATATGAAATTTGTCATCTTACTTTGTAGTACACGGTCATACAAACTAATGCCAGCTACCATTAGACATGAGGGAAGAAGAAATCCAGCGGTAAAGCAAAACCAGTGTTTGTGTCATTTTTAAGCAGACTTGTTGAAAAAACAGCAGCAATTTCTAGCGTTTAAGCACTTCACCCAGAATTCAAGCCCTTTTAATGACTTTCCAAGCCAATTTTCCGATTTTACCTGTCCCCAAGGGGGCAATGACGCTTCATAGGGCAAATGCCGTACAAACTAATGCCATCTGCCGTTCATCACGAGGAATTAAGAAATGCAACAAAAAAGCGAAGCAGTGTCGGCGTTGTTTTCAGGCAGAATTAGCGAGAAACACGGCAACAATTGAAATCATACACAAGCAATTTTCCCAAACTTCAAGCACTGTTCAATCCTTGACAAGCTTAAAATGTAAGCCTCTTTTAGGATTTCAAGCACCCGTACGAACCCCGGTTTGTTTACGAGACAATGTCATCCCTGTCTATCATGATGACATCTGTTGCCATGGCAACCCCACCTCGCTCAACCGACCCCGACCGCTGACCCGTCACAATGTCTACAAACTTGATTTTTATTTTGAAATTTTAAAGTTTCGAGGGAAAACCACAAAAGAAACCATTATTCGTTGGTACAAGGTCATACACCTTATTCATGGCCAAATAATTTAGTCAATACCAAAACAACTTTTCTATAACTGTTCAAAGCTTTTCACACACAGTTGCTGGTATTTTGGCCCATTCCTCCAGGCAGATCTCCTCTTGAGCATTGATGATTTATGGCTGGACTTTACACTCCCTCCACAGATTCTCTATGGGGTTGAGATCTGGGGACTGCCTAGGCCACTTCAGGACCTTGAAATTCTTCTTACGTGTTTGAGATCATTGTCATTCTGAAAAACCCAGCCACGCCTTATCTTAAATGCCTACGCCTCTTCAAGGATTTCAAGCACCCATACGAACCCCGGTTTGTTTACGAGACAATGTCATCCCTGTCTATCATGATGACATCTGTTGCCATGGCAACCCCACCTCGCTCAACCGACCCCGACCGCTGACCCGTCACAATGTCTACAAACTTGATTTTTATTTTGAAATTTTAAAGTCTCGGGGAAAAACGACATATGATAAACCTCCATTCCTTAGTACAGACAGGGTCATGCGCCTTATTCATGGCCAATTAAGTCACACACTGTTGTTGGTATTTTGGCCCATTCCTCCATGCAGATCTCCTCTAGAGCGTTGATGATTTAAGGCTGGACTTTAAACTCCCCCACAGATTTTCTATGGGGTTGAGATCCGGGGACTGGCAAGGACCTTGAAATGCTTCTGACAAAGCCACTCCTTTGTTTCCCTGGCTATGTGTTTGAGATCATTGTCATTCTGAAAAACCCAGCCACGCCTTATCTTAAATGCCTACGCTGATGAAAGAATTTCACTCAAAATATCTCGATACACAGCCCCATTCGTTATTTCCTTCAGAGATCACTCATCCTGGTCCTTTCGCAGAAAAACATCCCCGAAGCATGATATTTCCACCCCCATGCTTCACAGTAGGTATGGTGTTCTTTGGATGCATTTCAGTATTGTTTCTCCTCCAAATACGAGAACATTCATCTCTACCAAAATGTTCTATTTTGGTTTCATATGACGATAACACATTCTCCCAGTCCTGGTGCTTGACTAAAAACTAAATAACCATCTGAGAAGGAACACTGGAATATTTGTTAGTAACGTCTCGCTGGGTGGTTTTTGTCTTCCGTGTTGATCCGAGCGCCGCTTCATTGCTTGCAGATGTCGAACATATATACAAACAATTACAAAAAAAACCTCAATCAGATGTTCCGAGGGTTTCTTTGCAGGCGTACAGTAAACGGGTTACGACAAGAATCCATTTTACGGTGATGATCCCAACGTTAACTCATTGTATAGCCGTGGATAGAAACCTATGCTAATTATGCTAATGTGTACAAATCGCAAAATACGTTTATATGATAAATTAACAGTATACCTATGAAATACAAACATAATTCGATGATATGACTTGAGCTGGCGAAGTGGAGTAGAGGGTGGATGCACAGGGGAAGGAGACAGCTGATTCAAATAAAACTGATCGGTATGGCCAAAAAACTAGTTCTTGCTCAAATTGACTCGTGATTCTCAATATGTTTCCAGATTGTTACGTTCATGCTTGTAACCAACAGTCGGTATTTGTTTGCCCTCTTCGTATGTTTTTATAATAGCAAGCTTTGTTTCCATTGTTATTTTTACTATAAAGTCTTAAGAACCAAAGATAACAAAATTCAAGTTTCTTACATAAAACTGTGACTTTACACACCAGAATCTTATATGATTTAGACCAACAGCAGGCAGGTATCTTCTTCACAATTCCTAAGCAAGCTTTGTTTCCATGGTTATCATGTTTTTGCTTGTCCCTTTTGCATCTTTGCAAGCTTTGATACCAATTGCTAGACAAATTCAAGTTTTTTTTAGTTTTTTTTTTACATAAAAAATATGAACTGAATGAAGATAGGCATTGTGAGAAGGAGCTCTGCCAATGGCATTCTAATCCATCTATCTATCTATCTATCTATCTATCTATCTATCTATCTATCTAGACATCTATATATTTATCTATCTATCTTTCTATTTATCTATGGTATTTATTTATCTATATATGGTATCTATCTATCTATATATCTATTTATCTATGGTCTATATGGTATTTATCTATCTATGGTTTCTATGTTATCTATCTATCTCTCTATGGGATCGATGTTGTGTATCTATTTTTGGTATTTATCTATGGTATCTATGGTATCTATTCATATATCTATCTAATCATCTTTCTATTTATCTATGATATCTATGGTATCCAATTTTAAATTTAACTATGGTATCTATGGTATCTATCTGTCTATGGTATCTATCTATCTATGGTATGTATCTATGGTATCTATCTGTCTATGGTATCTATCTATAGTATATATCTATGGTATCTATCTATGGTATCTATGGTATCTATCTGACTATGGTATCTATCTGTCTATGGTATCTACCAATGGTATCTATCTATGGTATCTATCTATGGTATCTATCTATCTATCTATCTATTATATCTATCTATCTATCTATCTATCTATAGTGTCTATGTTATCTATCTATCTATGGCATCAATGTTATCTATATATCTATGGTATTTATCTATGGTATGTATGGTATCTATATATCCATCTATCTAACCATCTTTCTATTTATCTATGGTATCTATGGTATCCTTCTTTCTATTTATCTATGGTATCTATCTATCTATCTATCTATCTATCTATCTACTGTATCTATCTATCTATCTACTGTATCTATCTATCTATGGTATCTACCTATGGTATCTATCTATCTACAGTATCTATCTATCTATGGTATATATCTATGGTATATATCTATGGTATATATCTATGATATCTATCTATCTATGGTATCTACCTATGGTATCTATTTATTTATGGTATCTATGGTATCTATCTATGGTATATATCCATGGTATCTATCTATGGTATATATCTATGGTATCTATCTATCTATGGTATCTATCTATGGTATATACCTATGGTATATATCTATAGTATCTATGGCATCTATCTGTCTATGGTATCTACCTATGTTATGTATCTCTGGTATCTATGGTATCTATCTATGGTATATATCTATAGTATATATATATCTATCTATAGTATCTATGTTATCTATCTATCTATGGCATCGATGTTATCTATCTATCTATGGTATTTATCTATGGTATCTAATTATCTATCTATGGTATCTATCTATCTACTGTATCTATCTATCCATGGTATATATATCTATGGTATCTATCTACGGTATCTATCTATCTGTGGTATCTACCTATGGTATCTGTCTACGGTATCTATCTATCTGTGGTATCTACCTATGGTATCTATCTACTGTATCTATCTATCTACGTATCTATCTATGGTATATATATATGGTTTATATCTATGGTATCTATCTTTCTATCCATCTATCTATCTAAGAGCGACTAAACAAAACCTGATTCCACACCGTAGGGTTTCTACTGTATATAAAATTCAACGTGAAATCCTTCCGGGCGACCATCTTGCAGTTGCACGGCCGCGCCACCGGGTTTAAAAGCAGAGCGAGGCGTCCGGGTGACCCCCACCTGGCTTAACCTCACCCCTTCTTTCCTTGCCCCCCGGCCGCCTCCATTCTTATGCTAACAGGGTGGAAGCGTCCGGGGGCCACCCAGGAACTTAAACAACATTCTGGAGGGTGAGCGGGGTCAGCGGCCCGCCTTAAAACATATTACTTTCAGAGCCGACTTTGAAGAATAATAAACGCGGCGTTCCCGGGAAAAGTTCGAGCGAAAGCAAACAGGTTTTTTTGCGCCGTTTTGTTTCGCCTTATCTCCGTCGCGTTTGGACAGTAGCACCATGTGGGCCAAGTTTTTAGGGGCGGGGCTCGGTCAGTTTTCGCGTTTTGGCAACAGAAGTGAGCAGACCCCCTGAGTCAACACGACGGACCGACAAAAATGGATAAATATGGAGGTTGCCAGGTTTTGCTGTGACATATGGAACCGTCGTGATATGGCATGATCCTTCTTTCATCCCGGAATCAAATTCAAGTCCTTTTAAGCACTTTCAAGGCCACTCTTTCGAAAGTTCCAGCACCTTCCGATGTTTTAAAAAGTGTGCGAAAAGCAGGGTTGGGTAGGGTTACTTTAACTGGATTACTTTCAATGACTTTTGGATTACCAGAACAGAGACAGGACCCACTTGCGTTACGCCTCTCTCAGTTTTATTAGGAGAAAGGAAAGGAAAGGCTGTTCGGGATAGCAAATATGCTGATAAAAGACAAAAGAAACTAAATAGGACTAAAATGATGACTCACAACACGTGGTAAGCTTTCTCTCCTGGCTTTGATCTCTTTGATCTCCGGCAAAACGAACATAAGATGCGACTAGGGTTGGGTAGGGTTACTTTAACTGGATTACTTTTGGATTACTCCAATACCCACTATGCTAATAAAAGACAAAAGAAACTAAATAGGAATAAAATGATGACTCACAACACGTGGTAAGCTTTCTCTCCTGGCTTTGATCTCTTTGATCTCCGGCAAAACGAACATAAGATGCAACCAGGGTTGGGTAGGGTTACTTTAACTGGATTACTTTTGGATTACTCCAATACCCAATATGCTAATAAAAGACAAAAGAAACTAAATCTGAATAAAATGATGACTCACAACGCGTGGTAAGCTTTCTCTCCTGGCTTTGATCTCCGGCAAAACAAACATAAGATGCAACCAGGGTTGGGTAGGGTTACTTTAACTGGATTACTTTTGGATTACTCCAATACCCAATATGCTAATAAAAGACAAAAGAAACTAAATCTGAATAAAATGATGACTCACAACGCGTGGTAAGCTTTCTCTCCTGGCTTTGATCTCCGGCAAAACAAACATAAGATGCAACCAGGGTTGGGTAGGGTTACTTTAACTGGATTACTTTTGGATTACTCCAATACCCAATATGCTAATAAAAGACAAAAGAAACTAAATCTGAATAAAATGATGACTCACAACGCGTGGTAAGCTTTCTCTCCTGGCTTTGATCTCCGGCAAAACAAACATAAGATGCAACCAGGGTTGGGTAGGGTTACTTTAACTGGATTACTTTTGGATTACTCCAATACCCAATATGCTAATAAAAGACAAAAGAAACTAAATCTGAATAAAATGATGACTCACAACGCGTGGTAAGCTTTCTCTCCTGGCTTTGATCTCCGGCAAAACAAACATAAGATGCAACCAGGGTTGGGTAGGGTTACTTTAACTGGATTACTTTTGGATTACTCCAATACCCACTATGCTAATAAAAGACAAAAGAAACTAAATAGGACTAAAATGATGACTCACAACACGTGGTAAGCTTTCTCTCCTGGCTTTGATCTCTTTGATCTCCGGCAAAACGAACATAAGATGCGACTAGGGTTGGGTAGGGTTACTTTAACTGGATTACTTTTGGATTACTCCAATACCCACTATGCTAATAAAAGACAAAAGAAACTAAATAGGAATAAAATGATGACTCACAACACGTGGTAAGCTTTCTCTCCTGGCTTTGATCTCTTTGATCTCCGGCAAAACGAACATAAGATGCAACCAGGGTTGGGTAGGGTTACTTTAACTGGATTACTTTTGGATTACTCCAATACCCAATATGCTAATAAAAGACAAAAGAAACTAAATCTGAATAAAATGATGACTCACAACGCGTGGTAAGCTTTCTCTCCTGGCTTTGATCTCCGGCAAAACAAACATAAGATGCAACCAGGGTTGGGTAGGGTTACTTTAACTGGATTACTTTTGGATTACTCCAATACCCAATATGCTAATAAAAGACAAAAGAAACTAAATCTGAATAAAATGATGACTCACAACGCGTGGTAAGCTTTCTCTCCTGGCTTTGATCTCCGGCAAAACAAACATAAGATGCAACCAGGGTTGGGTAGGGTTACTTTAACTGGATTACTTTTGGATTACTCCAATACCCAATATGCTAATAAAAGACAAAAGAAACTAAATCTGAATAAAATGATGACTCACAACGCGTGGTAAGCTTTCTCTCCTGGCTTTGATCTCCGGCAAAACAAACATAAGATGCAACCAGGGTTGGGTAGGGTTACTTTAACTGGATTACTTTTGGATTACTCCAATACCCAATATGCTAATAAAAGACAAAAGAAACTAAATCTGAATAAAATGATGACTCACAACGCGTGGTAAGCTTTCTCTCCTGGCTTTGATCTCCGGCAAAACAAACATAAGATGCAACCAGGGTTGGGTAGGGTTACTTTAACTGGATTACTTTTGGATTACTCCAATACCCACTATGCTAATAAAAGACAAAAGAAACTAAATAGGACTAAAATGATGACTCACAACACGTGGTAAGCTTTCTCTCCTGGCTTTGATCTCTTTGATCTCCGGCAAAACGAACATAAGATGCGACTAGGGTTGGGTAGGGTTACTTTAACTGGATTACTTTTGGATTACTCCAATACCCACTATGCTAATAAAAGACAAAAGAAACTAAATAGGAATAAAATGATGACTCACAACACGTGGTAAGCTTTCTCTCCTGGCTTTGATCTCTTTGATCTCCGGCAAAACGAACATAAGATGCAACCAGGGTTGGGTAGGGTTACTTTAACTGGATTACTTTTGGATTACTCCAATACCCAATATGCTAATAAAAGACAAAAGAAACTAAATCTGAATAAAATGATGACTCACAACGCGTGGTAAGCTTTCTCTCCTGGCTTTGATCTCCGGCAAAACAAACATAAGATGCAACCAGGGTTGGGTAGGGTTACTTTAACTGGATTACTTTTGGATTACTCCAATACCCAATATGCTAATAAAAGACAAAAGAAACTAAATCTGAATAAAATGATGACTCACAACGCGTGGTAAGCTTTCTCTCCTGGCTTTGATCTCCGGCAAAACAAACATAAGATGCAACCAGGGTTGGGTAGGGTTACTTTAACTGGATTACTTTTGGATTACTCCAATACCCAATATGCTAATAAAAGACAAAAGAAACTAAATCTGAATAAAATGATGACTCACAACGCGTGGTAAGCTTTCTCTCCTGGCTTTGATCTCCGGCAAAACAAACATAAGATGCAACCAGGGTTGGGTAGGGTTACTTTAACTGGATTACTTTTGGATTACTCCAATACCCAATATGCTAATAAAAGACAAAAGAAACTAAATCTGAATAAAATGATGACTCACAACGCGTGGTAAGCTTTCTCTCCTGGCTTTGATCTCCGGCAAAACAAACATAAGATGCAACCAGGGTTGGGTAGGGTTACTTTAACTGGATTACTTTTGGATTACTCCAATACCCAATATGCTAATAAAAGACAAAAGAAACTAAATCTGAATAAAATGATGACTCACAACGCGTGGTAAGCTTTCTCTCCTGGCTTTGATCTCCGGCAAAACAAACATAAGATGCAACCAGGGTTGGGTAGGGTTACTTTAACTGGATTACTTTTGGATTACTCCAATACCCAATATGCTAATAAAAGACAAAAGAAACTAAATCTGAATAAAATGATGACTCACAACGCGTGGTAAGCTTTCTCTCCTGGCTTTGATCTCCGGCAAAACAAACATAAGATGCAACCAGGGTTGGGTAGGGTTACTTTAACTGGATTACTTTTGGATTACTCCAATACCCAATATGCTAATAAAAGACAAAAGAAACTAAATCTGAATAAAATGATGACTCACAACGCGTGGTAAGCTTTCTCTCCTGGCTTTGATCTCCGGCAAAACAAACATAAGATGCAACCAGGGTTGGGTAGGGTTACTTTAACTGGATTACTTTTGGATTACTCCAATACCCAATATGCTAATAAAAGACAAAAGAAACTAAATCTGAATAAAATGATGACTCACAACGCGTGGTAAGCTTTCTCTCCTGGCTTTGATCTCCGGCAAAACAAACATAAGATGCAACCAGGGTTGGGTAGGGTTACTTTAACTGGATTACTTTTGGATTACTCCAATACCCAATATGCTAATAAAAGACAAAAGAAACTAAATCTGAATAAAATGATGACTCACAACGCGTGGTAAGCTTTCTCTCCTGGCTTTGATCTCCGGCAAAACAAACATAAGATGCAACCAGGGTTGGGTAGGGTTACTTTAACTGGATTACTTTTGGATTACTCCAATACCCAATATGCTAATAAAAGACAAAAGAAACTAAATCTGAATAAAATGATGACTCACAACGCGTGGTAAGCTTTCTCTCCTGGCTTTGATCTCCGGCAAAACAAACATAAGATGCAACCAGGGTTGGGTAGGGTTACTTTAACTGGATTACTTTTGGATTACTCCAATACCCACTATGCTAATAAAAGACAAAAGAAACTAAATAGGACTAAAATGATGACTCACAACACGTGGTAAGCTTTCTCTCCTGGCTTTGATCTCTTTGATCTCCGGCAAAACGAACATAAGATGCGACTAGGGTTGGGTAGGGTTACTTTAACTGGATTACTTTTGGATTACTCCAATACCCACTATGCTAATAAAAGACAAAAGAAACTAAATAGGAATAAAATGATGACTCACAACACGTGGTAAGCTTTCTCTCCTGGCTTTGATCTCTTTGATCTCCGGCAAAACGAACATAAGATGCAACCAGGGTTGGGTAGGGTTACTTTAACTGGATTACTTTTGGATTACTCCAATACCCAATATGCTAATAAAAGACAAAAGAAACTAAATCTGAATAAAATGATGACTCACAACGCGTGGTAAGCTTTCTCTCCTGGCTTTGATCTCCGGCAAAACAAACATAAGATGCAACCAGGGTTGGGTAGGGTTACTTTAACTGGATTACTTTTGGATTACTCCAATACCCAATATGCTAATAAAAGACAAAAGAAACTAAATCTGAATAAAATGATGACTCACAACGCGTGGTAAGCTTTCTCTCCTGGCTTTGATCTCCGGCAAAACAAACATAAGATGCAACCAGGGTTGGGTAGGGTTACTTTAACTGGATTACTTTTGGATTACTCCAATACCCAATATGCTAATAAAAGACAAAAGAAACTAAATCTGAATAAAATGATGACTCACAACGCGTGGTAAGCTTTCTCTCCTGGCTTTGATCTCCGGCAAAACAAACATAAGATGCAACCAGGGTTGGGTAGGGTTACTTTAACTGGATTACTTTTGGATTACTCCAATACCCAATATGCTAATAAAAGACAAAAGAAACTAAATCTGAATAAAATGATGACTCACAACGCGTGGTAAGCTTTCTCTCCTGGCTTTGATCTCCGGCAAAACAAACATAAGATGCAACCAGGGTTGGGTAGGGTTACTTTAACTGGATTACTTTTGGATTACTCCAATACCCAATATGCTAATAAAAGACAAAAGAAACTAAATCTGAATAAAATGATGACTCACAACGCGTGGTAAGCTTTCTCTCCTGGCTTTGATCTCCGGCAAAACAAACATAAGATGCAACCAGGGTTGGGTAGGGTTACTTTAACTGGATTACTTTTGGATTACTCCAATACCCAATATGCTAATAAAAGACAAAAGAAACTAAATCTGAATAAAATGATGACTCACAACGCGTGGTAAGCTTTCTCTCCTGGCTTTGATCTCCGGCAAAACAAACATAAGATGCAACCAGGGTTGGGTAGGGTTACTTTAACTGGATTACTTTTGGATTACTCCAATACCCAATATGCTAATAAAAGACAAAAGAAACTAAATCTGAATAAAATGATGACTCACAACGCGTGGTAAGCTTTCTCTCCTGGCTTTGATCTCCGGCAAAACAAACATAAGATGCAACCAGGGTTGGGTAGGGTTACTTTAACTGGATTACTTTTGGATTACTCCAATACCCAATATGCTAATAAAAGACAAAAGAAACTAAATCTGAATAAAATGATGACTCACAACGCGTGGTAAGCTTTCTCTCCTGGCTTTGATCTCCGGCAAAACAAACATAAGATGCAACCAGGGTTGGGTAGGGTTACTTTAACTGGATTACTTTTGGATTACTCCAATACCCACTATGCTAATAAAAGACAAAATAAACTAAATATGAATAAAATGATGACTCACAACACGTGGTAAGCTTTCTCTCCTGGCTTTGATCTCTTTGATCTCCAGCAAAACGAACATCAAATGCGACAGAAACAAAATGAAAATAAATCCAAACAGCTTGCCGACATCATTTTTGCCGTTCCATGTATTCCAAGCCTGCACAAAATGTAGTCATTTTATTCCTATTTAGTTTCTTTTGTCTTTTATTAGCATATTTGGTATTGGAGTCATCCAAAAGTAATTGAAAGTAATCCAGTTAAACGAAGCCTACCCAACCCTGGCAAAAAGTGGCTTGTCATTAGGGCATTTTCATGTCAAGTGTCACCCCCCCTACTGGTCGCACCCAAGAGGACATCTCTGTTTAGAAAACTGGCTCTTTAGAAATCCAGCACAGATCAAAATAAAGATTTTTTTTGTTGTTGTTGACTTTGATGACGAAGCTAAAGTCACTGTCTTGCTGCTAGCACATACTTTGTGATTCCCGGCTCCTCCGTGTTATAGGTCAAAGTGTCCTTGAGCAAGACACTGAACCCTAATGCCCCCGACAGCAGGTAGGCGCCTTACATGGCTGACTCCCTATTGGTGTGTGAATGTGTGTGTGAATGGTGAAGCAGATTGTAAAGCGCTTCGAGAGGTCTTCATTGTCTTGAAAAGCGCAATATGAAATGCCGAACATTTACATTTATTTCATCTACGTTGACCTGTTACTATCTATGATGTGTCAATGGGGCATCTCTCTCTCTCTCTCTCTCTCTCTCTCTCTCTCTCTCTCTCTCTCTCTCTCTCTCTCTCTCTCTCTCTCTCTCTCTCTCTCTCTCTCTCTCTCCCCTTCTCCCTCTTTCTCTTTCTTTCTCCTTCTCTATTTTTCTCTCTCTCCTTCTCTCTTTCTCCCTCTCTGTGTCCTTTTAACTTATTTTGCTCTAACTTCCTTTTTTTCCTTTTCTCTCTTTTCTCTTTCTCTCTTCCTACCCTTCACACTTTCTTTTCTCTTTTCTCTCCTTCTGTCTTTCTATTTCTCTTTGGATTTCTTTCTTCATCTCCCTTTCTTTTCCCCCTCTCTCAAGACTATTTATCTTTTCTCTCTCTCTCTCACTCTTTCTCTTTTTCTTTCTTTGTCCCACCCTCTCTCCTTTTCCCTCCTTCTTTCTCTTATTTCTCTCTCTCTCTCTCTCTCTCTCTCTCTCTCTCTCTCTCTCTCTCTCTCTCCTTGTCTCTTTCTCCCTCTCTCTATTTCTTGCTCTCCTTCTCTTTTTCTCTCTCTCTCCCTTTCTCTCTCTCTCTCTCTCGCTATCTGTCTTTTTAACTTATTTTGCTCTCACTTCTTGCTTCTTTCTCTAACTTTTTTCCTTTTCTCTTTCTCTCTTCCTACCCTTCACACTCTTTCCTCTGTTCTCTCCTTCTGTCTTTCTATTTCTCTTTGGATTTATTTCTTCCTCTCTTTCTTTTCCCCCTCTCTCACAACTTTTTATCTTTTATTTTACACGTTCTCTCCCTCTCTCTCTTTCTTTGTCCCACCCTCTCTCCTTTTCCCTCCTTCTTTCTCTTATTTCTCTCTCTCTCTCTCTCTCTCTCTCTCTCTCACTCTTTCTCTCTCCCTTTCTCTTTCTCTCTCTCCTTGTCTCTTTCTCCCTCTCTCTATTTCTTGCTCTCCTTCTCTCTTTCTCTCTCTCTCCCTCTCTCTCTCTCTCTCGCTATCTGTCTTTTTAACTTACAAAAGTCAATTCCATTGAAGTTGGGAAAAAGTTTAAAATGTCAGTAAAATTAGAATAGAATGACTTGCAAACCTTTTCTAACCCATATTTAAATGAATACACCACAAAGACAAGATTATCCATGTTCAAACTCATAAACTTTATTTCCATAAGCAAATAATGATAAACTTAGAATTTTATAATTGCAACAAGTGCCAAAGTAGTTGGGAAAGGGGCTTCTTCACCATTGTGTTACATCACCTTTCCTTTTAATAACACTCAATAAACGTTTAGGAAGTGAGGAGACTAGTTGTTGAATCGTTGATAGTGGAATCCTTTCCCATTCTTGCTTTATGTACAGCTTCAGCTGTTCAACAGTCCGGGGTCTCCTTTGTCTTATTCTGCGCTTTATAATGCGCCACACATTTTCAATGGGAGACAGGTCAGGACTGCAGGCAGGCCAGTCAAGCACCCGCACCCTCTTACTACGAAGCCACGCTGTCGTGAGACGTGCAGTGTGTGGCTTGGCATTATCCTGCTGGAAGAAGCAAGGGCGCCCATGGTAAAGATTCTGTTTGGATGGCAACATACTTTGTTCCAAAACCTGAATGTACTTTTCTGCATTAATGGTGCCTTCACAGATGTGCAGGTTACCCATTCCTTGGCCACTCATGCACCCCCATACCATCACAGATGCTGGCTTTTGCACTTTGCGTGCATAACAGTCTGGGTGGTTCTGTTCTTCTTTGGACCGGAGGACACGACGTCCACAATTTCCAAACACAATTTGGAAAACTGACTCATCAGACCACAGAACACTTTTCCACTTTGTATCAGTCCATTTTAGATGGGCTCGGGCCCAGAGAACCCTGCGGCGTTTCTGGATGTTGTTGATGAATGGCTTACGCTTTGCAACATAAAGTTTTAACCCACACTTACGGATATAGCGTCGAACTGTATTGACTGACAGTGGTTTTCCAAAGTGTTCCTGAGCCCATGTGGTGATGTCCTTTACACATTGATGTCGGTTCTTAATGCAGTACCGCTTGAGGGCTCGGAGGTCACGGGCATTCAATAATGGTTTACGGCCATGCCGTTTACGCACAGTGATTTCTCCAGATTCCCTGAACCTTTTCACAATATTATGGACTGTAGATGATGATATCCCTAAATTCCTTGCAATTGTACTTTGAGGAATGTTGTTTTTAAACTGTTCAACAATTTGCTCACGCAGTTGTTCACAAAGAGGTGAACCTCGCCCCATTCTTGCATGTGAATGACTTAGCTTGTTCGGGTCTCCCTTTTTTATACCCAGTAACAACTCTCACCTGTTGCTAATTCATCTGTTCACCTGCAAATAGTTGGTTGATTTCCATTCATCCACTTTCTGAGTAGTTATTGACACCTGTCCCAACTATTTTGGCACGTGTTGCTGTCATCAAATTACAGAGTTGATGATTTTCTCCCAAAACAATAAAGTTTATGAGTGAAGACAATAAATATGTTGTCTTTGCTGTGCATTCATTTAAATATGGGTTGAAAAGAATTTGCAATTTACTTGGATCAATTTTTATTTGCAATTAACACACTTTCCCAACTTCATTGGAATTGAGTTTTGTATTTTGCTCTCACTTCTTGCTTCTTTCTCTAACTTTTTTCCTTTTCTCTTTCTCTCTTCCTACCCTTCACACTCTTTCCTCTGTTCTCTCCTTCTGTCTTTCTATTTCTCTTTGGATTTCTTTCTTCCTCTCTTTCTTTTCCCCCTCTCTCACAACTTTTTATCTTTTCTTTCACACGTTCTCTCCCTCTCTCTCTTTCTTTGTCCCGCCCTCTCTCCTTTTCCCTCCTTCTTTCTCTTATTTCTTCATCTGTCTTTTTCTTTCTCTTTAATCTACTCGTCCGGCCCCCGACAGAATGTTTGTTCAATGGTGTGGCCCCCGAGTTCAAATGAGTTTGACACCCCTGGCTTAGATAGTTGTTTTCGGGATCAGCCTAGAAAAACCCAACCGGTCGATCCTCAGTATTAAACCCTACCGTTATGTTTTCTTCTCCTTTGTTCTCCAAACAGCCGGTGTGAAGTCCACGCCCTTTATTATTTTATTCTTTTCTTTTTTTTACTTTTTTTTTCTCTCTCTCTTTAAATTCCTGAGAGAAAAGCGTCTGCTATTTTATTCCGGTTTATTTGAACGCGCCCCGGTAATAAAGGCCAGGTCCGGCCGAGGGGCCGACGTGATAAATTGAGAAATGTTTACCTTTTCGGGCCACACACGCGCCATATTTGTCCGGGCTCCGGACGTTGTTTTTCATGACGACCGTTTTTAAAATAGATGAAGATGTTTATACAAGATGTTCTAGATTAGCTTTCTTTTTTCTCTTTTTTTTCTTTTTTTTTCTTTTCGAAGGCCGACACGTGTACTTGAAAGATTGCTGCAGTGTGGGAACTCTCAGAGATTTTGTTTCATGGTCTTACTGTAGCCTAATGGTAAAGGGTCTGCATATATTTAGCGCTTTTCAAGTCAATGAAGACCTCCCAAAGCGCTTTACAATGTGCTTCACACTCACCCATTCACACACACACACTCACACACCATAGGGAGTCAGCCTCCAAACGTTTTGAGGATAATCAAGATGCTAAATGGTAAATGGTTTGCATTTCTATAGCGTTTTTCAAGTCAATGAAGACCGCCCAAAGGGCTTTACAATGTGCTTCACACTCACCCATTCACACACACACTCACACACCAATAGGGAGTCAGCCACCGAACGTTTTGAGGATAATCAAGATGCTAAATGATAAATGGTCTGCATTTCTATAGCGTTTTTCAAGTCAAAGAAGACCTCCCAAAGCGCTTTACAATGTGCTTCACACTTACCCATCCACACACACATTCACACACCATAGGGAGTCAGCCATCAAACGTTTTGAGGATAATCAAGATGCTAAATGGTAAATGGTCTGCATTTCTATAGCTTTTTAAAATCAATGAAGAGCTCCCAAAGCGCTTTACAATGTGCTTCACACTCACCCATTCACACACACGCCATTACAATGTCAACACATTTTTGTTGTACTGGACTAACTTGAGCTATAGACTAGAGTTCAAAAACATTGATTAGAAGATATATGGAAGATCAATTAAACATTCAGTTCAATATTATAAATATTTACAATACATCATTCCATAAAAATTCAACCAATCAAATAAAACAGAGAAAGAAGGAGAGGTCATGAAAGAGAAAAAGATAAAAAGAAGGGAAATGAGAGAAAGACAAATGCGAAATAAAAGAAGAGAAAGAAAGAGAAGGAAATAAAGCTAAAGAGAAAATTTGAGAAAAAATGAGGTAAAAGAATAGAAAGAGTGAGAAGGAAATAAAGAAAAAAGAGGGGGGAGAGCAAGACACAGAGAAAAAACGACAGAAAGAGAAAGAGAGAGAGAAACAGAAAAATAAAGAGAGAAAGAGCAAGAGACAGAGCAGGAGAGAGAAAAAAATAGAGGAAGATGGTAAGAGAGTAAATAAAAAGAGAGAGAGAGAGAGAATGGCAGAAAAAGAGAGAGACAGACAAAAATAACAGAAAATGAGAGAGAAGAAGAAAGGCAGAGAAGAGTTGGGTGAGAGAAAGCAAGGAGGAGTGACAGAGCAAGAAACAGAGCACGAGAGAGAACAAAAAAGAAAAATGAGAGAGTTAAGAGAGAGAGAGAGAGAGAGAGAAATGCAAAAAGAGACTGAGACAGAGAGAAAAGAGAAGAAGAAAGCCAGAGAAGAGTTGGGAGGGAGAAGGACACAGAGAAGAGAGAATAGAAAGACTGGAAGAGGGAGAGAGAAAGAAAAAAAGAGATAAAAAACAGGGAGAGGCACAGCACAAGAGAGAGAAAAAATAGAGAAAAAGAAAAAGACAGTAACTATAGGAAGAGAAGAAAATAGAAAAAAGAAAAAGAGAGAGAGAAATAGAGAAAAGTTTAAAAAAGGAAAAACAAAGACAGAGTCAAAAGTTGGAGAGACAGAAAAAGAAAGAGGGAGAGACAGAGCAAGAGACAGACAGAAAAAAATAGAGCAATACAGAAATAGAGAAACTAGAGAAAGAGGCATAGACAGAAAGAGAGAAAACAATTAAAAGGAAAAAAGATTGGAGAGAGAGTAAAAGACAAACACAAAGAAGAAATAAATAAATAAATACATAAAGAGATAATAGATGAATAGAGAAAATAGAGAAAGAGAGCGTGATAAAAAGAAAAATAACGAGGACAACAAGAGAAAAGAAGGAGAGACAATGAGAGACAGAAGGAGATAAAGGAAAGTATTCCTTTTTTTAATATACATGTTTCTCCTCCTAATACATTACATGAAATGTCTTCGACTTTACTTAAAATGCAATGACATAAGATAAGATAAGATAAAACAAGACAAGACAACATAATATAATATAATATAATATAATATAATATAATATTGGCTGGCAACCAGTTCAAGGTGTCCCCTGCCCACTGCCCGGAGATGGCTGGAATGGGCTCCAGCCCCCCCGCGACCCTAATGAGGATAAGCGGTACAAGTAATGAGATGAGATGAGATAATACAATATAATATAATATAATATAGGGCAGCACGGCGGCGCAGTGGTTAGCGCTTGTGCGGCACAGTTCATGTCATGGGAACCTGTCGTGGGTTCAAATCCAGCTCCAGACTTCCTGTGCGGAGTTTGTATGTTCTCCCTGTGCTTGCGTGGGTTTCCTCCGGGCACTCCGGTTTCCTCCCATGTTCCAAAAACATGCATTTCAGGTGGATTGGTCGGTCCAAATTGTCCCTAGGTGTGAATGAGCGAATGAGTTGTCTGTCCCTGTGTGCCCTGCGATTGGCTGGCAACCAGTTCAGGGTGTCCCCTGCCCACTGCCCGGAGATGGCTGGGATGGGCTCCAGCCCCCCTGCGACCCTAATGAGGATAAGCGGTGTAGCTGATAAGATGAGATGAGATGAGATGAGATGAGATGAGATGAGATAATATAATATAATATAATATAATATAAGATAAGATAAGATAAGATAAGATAAGATAAGATAAGATAAGATAAGTAATCAAATATGATATCGAACGCCAGACTCAATACCGATACAACCGATGTCACCGATACCAAACAGTAAGAAAATATGAGCAGAAGAGAAAGATTTTGGAGCCCACGCTCAACAATATAGCGCCATCGATCCGCTCGACCCTAGGGCCCCGACCGCGACGGAGCGCTTCGTCCTTTGAGATATTTAATGCTCGCGAAGCCCGCTTCGACCTTGAGACGCGTCCCCCGTATCCGTTACATCGTTAGGTTACCCTCTTCATTAACTTTTCATCGTTTGTGGAGAAGACGACGCGCGGGAGGAGGGAAAAATCCGAAAAAGGAAGGGGAGGAAGGGGGGAGAGAGGAAAAAGATCAAAAGAAGCAGAAGAAACAAGAAGAGGAAAAAAAAACAAGGGGAGAGCGTGAAAAGGAAAATACAGTAAAGAAGGTAAAAAGAAAAAATAATAAGGAAAAATATGATCAATCAAGGGAAAGAACAAAAAATAAATAAAAATTGAAAAAAGAAAAGGTAGAAAGGAAAAAGTAGATAAATAACCCTGGGGGTAATCGAAACAGGAAACAAAAAAAAAACTTAACCAACGAGAAAAAAGCAGGAAGGAAAGAAGAAAAAGAAAATATTAAAAAGTAAAAAAGGAAAATGAAAGGAAAAGATTAAATGAAAAAAATAAGACAAAAGGAAAGAAACGAAACACAGAAAAAAGAGGGAAAACAAGAAAAAGCAGAAAGACAGAAGACAGAAAGATGGAAATAAAAAGAAGATAATGAAGCATAAAAAGGAAAATGCCAAAGAAACATGAGAAAAATAAAATGAAGGAAAATGTAAAGACAGAATAAGAAATACAAGAAAAAGAAAATGTAAAACAGATGAAAAAAGGAAAAAAAAAGAAAATGAAAGACAACAAAAAACTGGGAAAAACAAAAAAGAAAATGTCCATAAAGAAGAAAAAGGAGAAAAAAAAGTGAAAAGAAAATGAGAAAAAAACAAAGGATAGAAAAAAGACCAAGAAAAAGAAATATGTGAAAATGAAGAAAATATATGAAAAGAAGATAAGAAAATTAAAATGAAAATAATAAAATATAAAAAAAAAAAGAAAAAAGAAAAAACATGGAACATTGCAAAAGAAATAAAGAAAACAGAAAAACATACAAGAGAAAGAAGAGACAAAAGGGTAGAGGAGCTCTCTATTTGTAGTCTGTTAGCCTAGCATGCTAATGCTAACCCACTCTGTCATATATGTGATCCGATGATGGTTTTTGTCTTCTGATGCTAACTTAGCATGTTTCCACTGTAATACAGCTAACAGCTAAAAACACAAGCTAACTGCAAAACGAGTGCGTGGAGGAGGTTCTCTTTTAGTTGTCGGTTAGCCTAGCATGCTAATGCTAACACATTCCGTCGTATTTCTGATTATGTTTACGTCTTCTGATGCTAACTTAGCATGTTTCCACTGTAATACAGCTAACAACTAAAAACACAAGCTAACTGCAAAAAAACAAGTGGAAGGAGGCGGTTCTCTCTTAGCAGTCTGTTAGCCTAGCATGCTAATGCTAACCCACTCCGTCATATATGTGATCCAATGATGTTTTTTGTCTTCTGATGCTAACTTAGCATGTTTCCACTGTAATACAGCTAACTGCTAAAAACACAAGCTAACTGCAAAAAACGAGTGTAAGGAAGCGGTTCTCTCTTTGCAGTCTGTTAGCTTAGCATGTTAATGCTAACCAACTCCGTTATATTTGTGTTCCGATGATTGTTTTGTCTTCTGATGCTAACTTAGCATGTTTCCACTGTAATGCAGCTAACAGCTAAAAACACGAGCTAAATTCAAAACGAGTGGGAGAAGGAGGTTCTCTTTTAGTCGTCTCTTAGCCTAGCATGTTAATGCTAACACATTCCGTCGTATTTCTGATTATGTCTACGTCTTCTGATGCTAACTTAGCATGTTTCCACTGTAATACAGCTAACAACTAAAAACACAAGCTAACTGCAAAAAAACAAGTGGAAGGAGGCGGTTCTCTCTTTGCAGTCTGTTAGCCTAGCATGCTAATGCTAACCCACTCTGTTATATTCATGATCCGATGATTGTTTTTGTCTTCTGATGCTAACTTAGCACGTTTCCACTGAAATACAGCTAACAGCTAAAAACACAAGCTAACTCCAAAAAATGAGTGTAAGGAAGCGGTTCTCTCTTTGCAGTCTGTTAGCTTAGCATGCTAATACTAACACACTCCGTTATATTTGTGATCCAATGATTATGTTTTCATCTTCAGACGCTAACTTAGCATGTTTCCACTGAAATGGAGCGAACAGCTAAAAACTCAAGCTAAATGCTTAAAATCAATGAGTTGGAGGCGGTTCTCTCTTAGCAGTCTGTTAGCCTAGCATGCTAATGCTAACCCACTCTGTCATATATGTGATCCAATGATGGTTTTTGTCTTCTGATGCTAACTTAGCATGTTTCCACTGTAATACAGCTAACTGCTAAAAACACAAGCTAACTGCAAAAAACGAGTGTAAGGAAGCGGTTCTCTCTTTGCAGTCTGTTAGCTTAGCATGTTAATGCTAACCAACTCCGTTATATTTGTGTTCCGATGATTGTTTTGTCTTCTGATGCTAACTTAGCATGTTTCCACTGTAATGCAGCTAACAGCTAAAAACACGAGCTAAATTCAAAACGAGTGGGAGAAGGAGGTTCTCTTTTAGTCGTCTCTTAGCCTAGCATGTTAATGCTAACACATTCCGTCGTATTTCTGATTATGTCTACGTCTTCTGATGCTAACTTAGCATGTTTCCACTGTAATACAGCTAACAACTAAAAACACAAGCTAACTGCAAAAAAACAAGTGGAAGGAGGCGGTTCTCTCTTTGCAGTCTGTTAGCCTAGCATGCTAATGCTAACCCACTCTGTTATATTCATGATCCGATGATTGTTTTTGTCTTCTGATGCTAACTTAGCACGTTTCCACTGAAATACAGCTAACAGCTAAAAACACAAGCTAACTCCAAAAAATGAGTGTAAGGAAGCGGTTCTCTCTTTGCAGTCTGTTAGCTTAGCATGCTAATACTAACACACTCCGTTATATTTGTGATCCGATGATTATGTTTTCATCTTCTGACGCTAACTTAGCATGTTTCCACTGAAATGGAGCTAACAGCTAAAAACTCAAGCTAAATGCTTAAAATCAATGAGTTGGAGGCGGTTCTCTCTTAGCAGTCTGTTAGCCTAGCATGCTAATGCTAACCCACTCTGTCATATATGTGATCCAATGATGGTTTTTGTCTTCTGATGCTAACTTAGCATGTTTCCACTGTAATACAGCTAACAGCTAAAAACACAAGCTAACTGCAAAAAAGAGGGGAAGGAAGCAGTTCTCTCTTTGCAGTCTGTTAGCCTAGCATGCTAATGCTAACCCACTCTGTTATATTCATGATCCTGTGATTGTTTTTATCTTCTGATGCTAACTTAGCATGTTTAGCCTCAAAGGCGGCCGACGGCTAAAAGCGCAACGCTACACACATGAAATAGGGACTAAAGAGTAAGTCTGCATTTGATCCCATCCTTCTTCCTTTCTTTCTTTTTTTTTATTTGCGAGTTATTTTTATGATGTTTGCTTAGCAGCGCAAGCTGAGCGGCGAAAGATCACGGAGCAATTAGCGAGCCCGGCGAAGAAAAAAAAAAAAGAAAGGAAGAGAAAAAAAAAGGAAAAAAAAAACGTCTCGAGAGGCGCTAATAAAACAACTTTAAACATGCTGAGCAGGACATTTATGCAAATGCAAAAAAATGCAATGTGTAATCAAATTGGGGCAAGGAAGATAAAGCATTTTTCCCTCTGTGGGTGTTCTCTCGCTTCTTTTTTTTTTTTTTACGAGAGAGCGAGAGATCAAGAGAGATGTGAAGAAATAAGGAAATAGAGCTAAAGGGAGAATTTGAGAAGAAGGAAAGAGAAAAACGGAATTTGGGAAAAAGGAAATGAGGAAAGAAGAGGGATAGGGAGAAAATGACAGCAAGAGAAGGAGAAACTGAGCGAGAGACAGAGCGAGAGACAGAGTGAGAGAGAGAGAGAGAGAGAGAGAGAGAGAGAGAGAGAGAGAAAGAGAGAAATAAAAGGCAGGACAATAGAGAAGAAAAGAGAGATGTTTGAAAGACAGATATGAATAAAGGAAGAGAAAGGAGTGGGGGGGAGAGAGAGAAAAGAGAGAGAGAGAGAGAGAGAGAGAGAGAGAGAGAGAGAGAGAGAGAGAGAAATAGAAGGCAGGACAAGAGAGAAGAAAAGAGAGATGTTTGAAAGACAGAGATGAATAAAGGAAGAGAAAGGAGTGGGGGGAGAGAGAGAGAGAGAGAGAGAGAGAGACAGAGACAGAGACAGACAGAGAGAGAGAGAGAGAGAGAGAGAGAGAGAGAGAGAGAGAGAGAGAGAGAGAAATAGAAGGCAGGACAAGAGAGAAGAAAAGAGAGATGTTTGAAAGACAGAGATGAATAAAGGAAGAGAAAGGAGTGGGGGAGAGTGATGGAGAGAGAGAGGAAGAGAGAGAGAGGGAGAGAGAGAGATCAAAAAGGCAGAACAAAAGAGAAGGAAAGAGAGATGATTGAAAGACAGAGACTAATAAAGGAAGAGAAAGGATTGGAGAGAGAGTGAAAGAGAAAAACAGTGAGGAGAGACAGAAAAGAAAGACAGGAGAGAGAAAGAGAAAGACACAAAAAGAAAGAGGGAAAGCAAGAGACAGACAAAAGAAAATAAAGAAAGCCAGACAGTGAGTAAGTAGAGAAACAGAGAGAAAACAGAAAAGGCAGAAAGAAAGCAAAAGTAAAGAGATAGAAGATGAAGGACAGAGACAAAGAATGGGGAGACGAGAGAAAAGAAAATACATGAAAGGGGAAAAAAACACAAGAAGAAAGATGGAGAAACAGAGCAAGAGACAGAGAGAAAGAAAATAGAGAAAGACAGAGAGTGAGGCAGAAAGAAAGAAAAGGTAAAGAGAAACAAGATGGAAGGGAGAAAAAATGGGGAGACAGTGAAAGAGAAAAACAGAGAGGTGAGAGAGAAAAGAAAGACATGAAAGAGGGAGAAAAGGACACAAACAGAAAGATGGAGGGACAGAGGAAGAGACAGAGAGAAAGAAAATAGAGAAAGACACAAGAGAGAGAGAGAGAGAGAGAGAGAGAGAGAGAGAGAGAGAGAGAGAGAGAGAGAGAGAGAGAGAGAGAGAGAGAGAGAGAGAGAGACAGAAAGAAAGAAAAGAGAAAGAAGATGAAAGACAGAGAAATACATGGGGGGACAGTGAAAGAGAAAATCAGAGAGGCAAGAGAGAGAAAAGAAAGACATGAAAGAGGGAAAAAAAGGACACAAAAAGAAGGATGGAGGGACAGAGCAAGAGACAGAGAGAAAGAAAATAGAGAAAGACAGAAAGAGAGGGAGGCAGAGAGAAAGAAAAGGTAAAGAGAAAGAAGATGAAAGACAGACAAATAATTGGGGAGACAGTGAAAGAGAAAAACAGAGAGGCGAGAGAGAAAAGAAAGACATGAAAGAGGGAGAAAAGGACACAAAAATACAACAGAGAGACAGAGCAAGAGATAGAGAGAGAGAAAATAGAGAAAGATGCAAAGAGATGGAGGCAGAAAGAAAGAAACGGTAAAGAAATAAAGATGAAAGACAGAGAGAAAATAGGGAGACAGTGAAAGAGAAAAACAGAGAAGCGAGAGAGAAAAATACATGAAAGAGGGAGAAAAGGACACACAAAGAAAGATGGAGAAACAGAGCAGGAGACAAGAAAGAAAAGAGAGATAGACAGAAAGAGGCTGACTAGAAAAAGAGCGACCAAAGAGAAAAAGACAAAACCACAGAGGCAGAAAAAAAGAAAAGAGAAAGATAAACAATAAGAAAGACAGAAGAAAGAGTAGGGAGATTGAGAGTAAAAGACAGGGGGATAAAAAGATGGGAAGGGGTGAAAGAGAGAGAGAATGACAAAGAGATAAAGAGAAAAAAGAAATGGAGACAAAAAAGAGAAAGAGAAAGACAGAGGAATAATAAGAGAAAAAAAAGCGAGAAAAGGAAGGAAGATAAAGAGAGAGAAAAAATAAAAGACATTGAGAGAGAGAGGAGACAAAAGAGAGAGAACAGACCAGAACAGAGAGCAAAATAAATAAAAGAAAAATGTGTTAAGGTCACTTCCAGTCTCCGCAGGTTGTATTATTCTCTGTGCATTTAGCACTCGTTTCCGGTGTCACAACACTAGACATCAAGTGGTCAAATATGACGCACTGTACCTTTAAAACAAAGTGTGCGCAAATAGCACTCACCCTTGACATTCGGCACGTCCCCGCTAAAAAGAAAAAGGCATAGCCTCCTATTAATACGGCTGGCCATTAAATGTTCATCTCTTGTACGTGTGATTTTATTTTTTATTTTTTACCGGAATAAAACTGCCGAATTGTGACTTTAGATATGCTCAATCCAAGAAGAAGAAAGAAGAAAAAAAAATGAATACTGGTCGGAGTTCTCAGAGGTAAACTGTTGTATTTTTTTTTTTTAATTTGAAGTGACTTAAACAAAAAAAACAATAAAAATAATAAAAAGAAAAATTGAACTAAAAAAATAAATTAAAATAAATTTAAAAAATTACATAATGAAGTCTGTTAGCCTAGCATGTTAATGCTAACTTACGCCGTCATATATGTGATCCAATGATGATGCTTTAGTTTTCCCACGCTAACTTAGCATGTTTCCACTGAAATGGAGCTAACAGCTAAAAACTCAAGCTAAATGCTAAAAATCAATGAGTCGGAGGCGGTTCTCTGTTTTCGGTCTGCTAGCCTAGCATGCTAATGCTAACTCATTGTGTCGTATTTTTGATGATAAAGTTTTTGTCTTCTGATGCTAACTTAGCATGTTTCCACTGAAATGCAGCTAACAGCTAAAAACTCAAGCTAAATGCTAAAAATCAATAAGTAGGAGGCGGTTCTCTCTTTGCGGTCTGTTAGCCTAGCATGCTAATGCTAACTCACTCTGTCGTATTTTTGATGATAATGTTTTCGTCTTCTGATGCTAACTTAGCATGTTTCCACTGAAATGGAGCTAACAGCTAAAAACTCAAGCTAAATGCTAAAAATCAATAAGTAGGAGGCGGTTCTCTCTTTTCGGTCTGCTAGCCTAGCATGCTAATGCTAACTCATTCTGTCGTATTTTTGATGATAATGTTTTTGTCTTCTGATGCTAACTTAGCATGTTTCCACTGAAATGCAGCTAACAGCTAAAAGCACAAGCTGATTGCAAAATACGAGTGGGTTGAGTAGCTTCTCTTTTTATAGTCTGTTAGCCTAGCATGCTAATGCTAACCAACTCCGTCATATTTATGATCCGATGATTGTTTTTGTCTTCTGATGCTAACTTAGCATGTTTCCACCGAAATGAAACTAGCAGCTAAAACACAAGCTAAATGCTAAAAAACAATGAGTAGAAGGAGGCGGTTCTCTCTTTTCAGTCTGTTAGCCTAGCATGCTAATGCTAACTCACTCCGTCAGATTTTTGATCTGATGTTTTTGTCTTCTGATGCTAACTTAGCATGTTTCCACTGAAATGCAGCTAACAGCTAAAAGCACAAGCTGATTGCAAAATACGAGTGGGTTGAGTAGCTTCTCTTTTTATAGTCTGTTAGCCTAGCATGCTAATGCTAACCAACTCCGTCATATTTATGATCCGATGATTGTTTTTGTCTTCTGATGCTAACTTAGCATGTTTCCACCGAAATGAAACTAGCAGCTAAAACACAAGCTAAATGCTAAAAAACAATGAGTAGAAGGAGGCGGTTCTCTCTTTTCAGTCTGTTAGCCTAGCATGCTAATGCTAACTCACTCCATTGGATTTTTGATCTGATGATAATGTTTTCGTTTTCTGATGCTAACTTAGCATGCCTCCACTGAAATGCGGCTAACAGCTAAAAGCACAAGCTAAATGCAAAATACGAGTGGGTTGAGTAGCTTCTCTTTTTATAGTCTGTTAGCCTAGCATGCTAATGCTAACAACTCCGTCATATTTATGATACGATGATTGTTTTTGTCTTCTGATGCTAACTTAGCATGCTTCCACTGAAATGCGGCTAAAAGCTAAAAGCACAAGCTAAATGCAAAATACGAGTGGGTGGGCCTAGCAAGCTAATGCTAACCAACAGCTAAAAACACAAGCTAAATCCAAAAAAAAATGAGTAGAAGGAGGCGGTTCTCTCTTTGCAGTCTGTTAGCCTAGCATGATAATACAAGTACGCCATCCCCTGATCTGAAACCAACATGCAGGCAAGGGAAAACTCAAAAACCTCAACATGAGGAAAATGAGGAACCTTAAGAAGGTGGTAATCCCCCTTCCAGAATGACCAATAGATTTAGCACAGGACAAAAAAACCTAGCGAACATTAACAAGAAAAACAGAGGTAAGATGTACAAAATTGTCCAGAAACGGCATAGCGGTGTT
Organism: Urocampus carinirostris; assembly: GCF_059441175.1. Taxonomy (NCBI): domain Eukaryota; kingdom Metazoa; phylum Chordata; class Actinopteri; order Syngnathiformes; family Syngnathidae; genus Urocampus; species Urocampus carinirostris. The sequence continues at coordinate 3,098,945 of NC_142352.1, read as the reverse complement.
TTTTCGCTTTTATTACTATGTCGTAAACAATTGTACACGTTTCTCGAAAATATATGTTTCCAAGAAAACTTCTGAGAACATTTTGTAACTCGAATCACCTCTGATTCTTGCTCTGTCTTTGTCAAGACCAGAACAGAAACAGGACCCACTCGCGTAACGTTTCTCACACTTTTATTGGGAAGGCAAGCGATGGCGGTGTCGAGCGCAAAAAAACGGGTCAGTAGCCGGGATGGAAGAGCAAAACCGTGATCGGGATCGGAAACAAGTCGAAAGCCAGGAGAGGAGAGTGGACGTGGTCGAGAACAAAAACGGATTGTTATTCGGGACGAGAGAACAGACGTGGTCGAGATCAAAACAGGTCGTAATTGGAGACAAACAGGAGCAAAAAAACAGGAGAAAAAGAAATTGTCGTGTAAAAACAAAGATTTGCAGACGGACCGACAAAAGAGGACTGCAGGACAGTTTGAATACTGACAGGGAACCTATCTGTCAAAAACCAACAGCTGGCGCCACACGGGCGTGGCCAATTGGGCACCATGGCAACCGTGACAGTCCTGTACAATTGACCTATGACCAAGCCCCGCCCTCAAAGACAACGAGCCAATCACATCGTGCATAGTAAACCAAAAAAGACCAAACTAAATGGAGTTGGGTGGTTTGGACATTGGGCCGAACGGTGTTTTCAACGAAAACTGCTAAAAACCAACCATTCCGCTCTTCTTAAAGGGACAGTGTTTGAAATGTGTCCACTAGATGTCGCTGTCATGTGTAGTGACACCAAAAATGACAAACTACAGACTGAAAGTGAGCGAACATCACCCATTTTCTTCATATGTGTACAAAGTTTTTCTTAAAGAAAGACAAAAAGAATGGAAATGTATGTTTTTTTTTAAAAAGGAAGAAAATTATAGGGAGGAATAGAAAAGGAAAGGAGGCAAAAAGGATATCTAGAAAAAAAGAAAAGTAGGGGAAAAGAAAGAAAAAGGGGAATATGGAGAAAAAGAAAGAAAAAGGGAAAAAAGAAAAATAAATTAAAAAGAAAGAAAAAAATGAAAAAATAATCTCATCTCAGCTCATTTCATCAGCTGCACCGCTTATCCACAGTAGGGTCACGGGGAGAAAAAATAATCCATTTATTTTAAATAATTTTCATTTCCTTTTCCTAAAACAAATTGCATAGGGCCCCGTTTAAGTGTAGCCTGAACCTGTGCTCTTACAAACTGATGCCGGCTGCCGTTAATAACGATGGAAGAAGAAACGCAACGGCAAAGAGAAACCACCAGAGAGCAGTGTTGGCGTCCTTTTGAGGCAAACTCGTGTATAATAGCAAATATTTCCAAGCATTTACAAGCACTTTACCCCAAATTCAAGCCCTTTTCAACCCTTGAAAACACCACAATAAAATTCAAGCGTTTTCAAGTATTTCGAGCACCCGTACGAACCGTATACCACAAAAAAACAAAGAGAACGCCATGAAACAAAAGAGCGATCGTCAGGCGAAGAAAGGCGGGGGCGAAAGAGGGCAAACTAACAAAGAAAGCTTTGATTTCCGCAACAACGCCGCCCTTGTGGGAGATCATAAACTTTTCTTCCAGGCCGCACGCAAGAGCTCCGTGTCGTACGTGCACGTACGCGCCTGTGACTTCCTGTTGGTCTGTTTACCCCGCCATTGTCCTGGCACTTTCACACAAGCCTAGCTGTCTAATGATGCATTTAGCGCTAGCATTAGCGGTGCGGCAAAATAGGGGTGTGGGGGGGTGTCGGTGCTTAGCGAGAGGGTCCCGTTGAAAAGCCGGCACAATAGCCGAAAGAAATCGAGTGCATCGTCCTCCGCCAGGGAAGATAAAAGATAGGGGAACATGTTTGCACGCTAGATACTTTGCAGGGACGGGAAGCCAGTACCTATTATTTCCTCTGCCGTACTCACTACCGATTCCATCTTTGACAATTCTTTCTGATTGACGCGACCAAACCAAACTGTGATTGACCTAGTTAAAACAGATTCAATGATAGTATGATAAACATTGACTAGAACGGATTGACGGACTCTGATTTGAGTTGACGAAGGAAGTAGAGCTTTTGTCTGACTTCAGAATATCAGTAGCATTGACAGTCCATGTGAGGTCAGCTGACAAGTAAGTACCCAAAAACTTGAATGAATGGACCAGTTCCACCTCACTACCATTAATTGACAGTGGCACATGCGGGGGAGGCTTAGTACGGAAATATATTATCATCACCTTAGTTTTACCTACATTCAATAACAGATTACTCTCATGACACCAGGTGGAGAGTGAATACATTTCTGCTCGGTATTCAGTTTCATCTCCATTTGAAATAAAGCCAGTAACCGTGGTGTCGTCTGCATATTTAGCGAATAGTGAATGGTCAGAATTGGGTTGACAATCATGTGTGAATAGGGAAAACAAAGTTGGAGACAATGGACAGCCCTGAGGCGTACCAGTGTTGAGGACAATAGAACATGAATCTTTCTCACCAATGCAGGAGATTGCAATTGCCGTGATTGGGGTGTAATGTCTTGAAGTGACAATTGAATAGTTTTGGCTTCATGCTGTCCACTGCCAATATGATTAACATAGCAGGCTTTTCTCGTCTTCATCCATGGTCTCAGTGGAGTGCTACAGGAGACTTTATTTATCTCTTAACCCTCTCTGAACAAATTATTTCCAATATCCAAAAACTTTACAATTCAAAAATAGTTACATTGTTAAGATGCTTGTCTGCTATTGGTCAACATCATATACAATGCTGGTCTCCTATTGGCTGAGGTACCTCCCACAATGTGTTTCTGTCTCTCGATTTATTACAGTGTTGTGTGCTTCTCATAGACAATACTCGTTTTCTGTACTGTAATTGTAAGCTATGAGTCTCCAGACTAAATGGCGAAGCAAAAACATGATAACCATGTAAACAAAGCTTGCGATGATCAATGTTAAGAAAGTAAATATAACTTTAACCGATTGACAATATGGACTATTATTTCAAAGAGGTGACAAAGTCTTAAGGGCATGACCATACTAAAAAGTGGGAGTTTTCTCCAGGATTCATTGTCTCCTCCTCCCTCTGCATCCACCCACTACTCACCTATACCACCTCAGGTCATATAAAATTTGTATTTTTTTTCTTTATATGTGTATACATTTACTATCATGTACACACATTTTACATTTATATAGCACTTACTGTAAGTAGTACTTACTACATCTCAAATATTCTTTGTCACACCCCCTTGCCCCCTCGAAAGAAGAAATCCTCTGGCAACCCCAAGATCGATATTCTATTTATTGTATTTATTTTTTTAATGGTGACACAATCTTGGTAGGGAAGAAACAACGATTACTCGATATTAGTGGTAAGACGTCAACTCCATCCATTCCATATCTCGCTGAGGAAAGACCCAATGTCTTATCAGCATGATTGGGTTTCAATGGCTTCAAGGGACAGCTTCATCTTTTTGGCTTCATGCTGTCTGCTGCCAATATTTCTAATATTGGTTGCAGTAGAGTGCTATGTACGTATCCTTAAACCCGCTCGTCTTAGCTTCAAGAGGAGACTTTTGTTAATCTCTTTACCTGTCTCCGCATCTGTGTTAAGTAGAATTTTCAACAATGCTAATTTCTCTTGGACCCTGTAATTTTTACATGTGATATGTTAGCACGAAATTAGCCATTTTCACAAATAAGTTATATCACGATTTTTCAACGCAGAATTAGCATTTTGAGTTAGGTCCATGAAACTGGAATCAGCTGCTTAACCGTTTAGCAATAATTACTAAACGATGCTAGTGGCTAGAGCAAAGCTAGCCACTAAAATGACACTATGTCTAGAGTAAAAGTGTGCAGGGTTTTTGATGATTATTTGTAGCATTGACTTTTTTTTAATGTTTTTTTATGGAGAGTTGTGACCCTTACATGTAGTACAAGTTTTGGCCACAGCAACCTTGGCAGCACTGAGCTGAATGGCAACATAAAACGCAGAGTGTGTCTTAGGAAGTGTAGAAATTACGCAGCGGATATGCTAATTACTGTGGAAGGTTAGCGCTAAGTTAGCAAATTTTCACAAAATAATACAATTTGAATGTTAGCATGATTTAAAAAACATGTAATTATTTAGCATATTCCCTCCAAAATAATAAAATCTATGTTCTTGACTGTTTATATTGAATCATAACTGTCAAAATGAAGCAAATTCAAAGAACACTCTGTGATTATAGCATTAGCAGCTAATTTACTTAGTGCCAAAGTGATGCTAGCTGCTAAACCAAAGCTAGTCACCAAAGTGATACAGCGCTAATCCCTGTGAGCCCTCAAAACACATTTAATGTGACTTGTTAGCAATATCTTAATTAGGCAACAATCTAATCTCGATTTTAAATCGATAATTAAGAAAAAAAGTAATGGATTAGCATCTTCCGTAACATTTATTTAACCATTTTTGTTTACAATAAAAAATCTGATATTTAAGGAAATCTATAGCCATTCTTCCTTTTATTGCAATGCTAACATTAGTCGTCAAAGTCCTTGACACTAGCATTCGCGGCTAATTTATTTAGCACGGAAGTGATGCTAGCGGGTGAAGCAAATCCAGGCGTAAAAGTGATGCATTTTTTTTTTTAATAAGGCTAGCAAATGTGTCAGCGAAAACAGTAATAGATTAACGGGAGTTGCATACAAGAGGGGGAAGACAACCCTAATGATGCCTCTTAGCCACCAGCGCTAGCAGCGCTAGCAGCGCTAGCATACTCCCCCGCCCCCACCGCCTCTCAGGCGGCTATTAGCGACGCGGCTATTAGCGCCGAGCTGAAAGCAACGACAACAAAGACATCCGCCTTAATTGCGCGTCTTTAGTCACGCTAACGCCGAGCCTCGTGGGCAGCATGGCTAGCGCTAACGCTAGCGCCTTCGCTAAGGTCGCGCCGACGTTTACCAAGGTCAATTGCAGATGAGAATAAATATAATGGAGGATATTTTACGATTTTGTTTACATTAGATCATATTTGTATCGACATGTTATAAAAATAATATAAATAAAATGACACTTTACATGACAGCGCCATGAAATGCTAGCTGGCGTGAGGTAACGTCTTTTTTTTTCCTTTTTATTCGATTAATGCGTGGCCTGTCAAGTCAGACTGCTAAGAAACAAGGCAATCATTTCAAGCATTACCAAGGACTTCACCCAAAATTCAACATAAAAAAATGAAGCCTTTTCCCCGGATTTCAAGCACCCATCCTAACCTTGGTGCTAACATGTCAAGTAAAGCATGACAGAAAACGAACCTACAAGTTGGTCAAACGACTTGTACATTTTCTAAATCTTCATGTCATTCGGAAGAAGGATAAGAAGAGATAACGAGATGGGCAAACATGGGAATTAAATCCGCTTACGCTTGTAGAAAAGCAGAAAATCGGGCAAAAAAAAAAAAAAAAAATACAAAATCGAGCGTTTGTTTTTATTTATGGTTTGGCTGGAGTCCGAATCGGGCAGCTAAGCAAAATGGACGCCGGCCGACTCCTACGTCGTTATTTTGAGCGTGATCAAAAACAAGTTTATTTTCATGGGAAGCAAAAAAAAAAAATATGAAAACGGAATTGCAGGCACCCCTGCTGCTATTAGCTACAAGCTACATAAATACACGAAACCACACTTTAAATTTAGTAGCGATACTACAGAGCGGTCTGCGATTGGCTGGCAACCAGTTCAGGGTGTCCCCTGCCCCCTGCCCGATGATTGCTGGGATGGGCTCCAGCACCCCCGCGACCCTACTGAGGATAAGCGGTGTAGCTAATGAGATGAGATGAGACTACCGAGCGGTGTTGGAAACGTTACTTTTAAAAGGAATTAGTCGTCGTTAAAAACTGAATTATTGTGTAGTAAAAGTAACTCGTTATCAGGGAAAGTAATTATTTCTGTTCATTTTAAAAGAATAAAATGAAAATAATAATAAAAAAGAATATCAGCATGTACCAGACGCATCATTTTATCCCCGGGACGCAACGTTTTTGACACCAAATTGTCATTATTACCCGATTACATTTTTTTTTTTTTAAAACAAAGATTTACTGCACTCCAAACTTTTCGTCAGGCAGATCCGCCATTGTTGTTTTGGTCTCGCGCCGATCTCGGCAAACGAGATCTCGTTGCTTTGAGATGACGTCATTGTTGTGGTACTTGTCGTCGAGTGAAAGAGAAGTATGCCTCCGTAAAAACAGTTAGGTGCAAATCAACAAAAAATTGCGCGGATATGTACGTTAGAATACACAAAAACGTAAGTAAACACGCACGAAAATGTACGTAAAAATGCATAAAAACGCATACAAACATGCTCCAAAACCTCATCATCTCATCATTTCATCAGCCGTACCGCTTATCCTCATTAGGGTCGCGGGGGGGCTGGAGCCCATCCCAGCCATCTCCGGGCAGTGGGCAGGGGACACCCTGAACTGGTTGCCAGCCAATCGCAGGGCACACGGGGACAGACAACTCACTCGCTCATTCACACCTAGGGACAATTTGGACCGGCCAATTCACCTGAAATGCATGTTTTTGGAACGTGGGAGGAAACCGGAGTGCCCGGAGGAAACCCACGCAAGCACGGGGAGAACATACAAACTCCGCACAGGAAGTCTGGAGCTGGATTTGAACCCAAAATCTATGTAAAACAAAACAAAAATGCCATAAAAACAAACGAATATGTACGTAAGAATGCACAAAAACGTAAGTCAACAGGTGCAGAAATGTACGTAAACACTAACAAACACGCACAAAAACATATGTACAACTCAAAAAAATGGCAATAAAAACGCGCGAAAATATACATGAACACGCACTAAACAGTATCTAAATAAAAACGTACCTAAAAGAAAACAAAAATGTACGTAAACGCACTACAAAATGAAAAACACGCACGGAAACGTACGGAAACAAATACAAAAACGCATGGTATGCGAAAAACGCACAAAATACTACTATTTCTTATTTTTACGATTGCAGTTTAGAATCCAAGGAAGGGAATTGTATTCATTTTTATTTTTTGGCAATTGAATAAGCCCCTCCCCCTTATTGGGGTTTAAACACATCCCAGTTTCTTTGTGTCCTGCATTTGGGTCCGTCTGCTGCCCGCTAAAAACCACTCCGTGAACCACTCTCGGGTCCCGACCCACCAGTTGAGAAACTCTGCTTTAAATGACAGTAATCTTGCCAAAAGTTCTGAGATGAAGGGTGGGGGGATCTCGGAAGCCGGACCAGAGGGGTCCGAATCCTTTGTGGCGACGCATTCGGGGCCAACAAAGGAAGGTATCCCTGTTAAGTGCGGCCTTGCAGCAGGGGATTGTGGGTAATTCCCATTCTTCCCTGCCCTTTCGGGGGCGGCCATTGAACTCCTCCGCCGCCGCCATGAAAATTCATCAGGATTAAAATGACCTCACACGCAAAATTAAAGTACGGGGACAATGAGAGGCTGTATCTTTTTTTTTTTTTTGCTCTCCGATTGTTTCGCGACAAAGTGGCCCCTACTCCACAATGAGCACCTTTCACGGGGCCCGCCGAGGGAGCCGCGTTTCACATATCAATCAAAGTGAGGCGGGGGGCGGTCCCGCCTCGCTTGGGAAAGGACTTTTTCCAAGTCGGCGATACGAAGAGGACGAGGGATATCGACGACGTCGAAGGGCTGCGTGTGGTCTGATGAGACCAGTGAGATGCCCTGATGCTTCGAAATGCAGATTTTTCGAGAAGGTTCCAGGATTTGGAAATAGATAGATAGATAGATAGATAGATAGATAGATAGATAGATAGATAGATAGATAGATAGATAGATAGATAGATAGATAGATAGATAGATAGATAGATAGATAGATAGATAGATAGATAGATAGATAGAGAGAGAGATATAAAGAGATAGATAGATAGATAGATAGATAGATAGATAGAGATAAAGAGATAGATAGATAGATAGAGAGAGAGAGAGATAAAGAGATAGATAGATAGATAGATAGATAGATAGATAGATAGATAGATAGATAGATAGATAGATAGATAGATAGATAGATAGATAGATAGATAGATAGATAGATAGATAGATAGATAGAGATAAAGAGATAAAGAGATGGATAGATAGATAGATAGATAGATAGAGAGATAAAGAGATAAAGAGATAGAGAGATAGAGAGGTAAAGAGACAGATAGAGAGAGAGAGATATAAAGAGATAAAGAGATAAAGAGATAGATAGATAGATAGATAGATAGATAGATAGATAGATAGATAGATAGATAGATAGATAGATAGATAGAGAGAGAGATATAAAGAGATAGATAGATAGATAGATAGATAGATAGATAGATAGATAGATAGATAGATAGATAGATAGATAGATAGATAGATAGATAGATAGAGATAAAGAGATAGATAGATAGATAGAGAGAGAGAGAGATAAAGAGATAGATAGATAGATAGATAGATAGATAGATAGATAGATAGATAGATAGATAGATAGATAGATAGATAGATAGATAGATAGATAGATAGATAGATAGATAGAGATAAAGAGATAAAGAGATGGATAGATAGATAGATAGATAGAGAGAGAGAGAGAGAGAGAGAGAGAGAGAGAGATAAAGAGATAGATAGATAGAGAGATAAAGAGATAAAGAGATAGAGAGATAGAGAGGTAAAGAGACAGATAGAGAGAGAGAGATATAAAGAGATAAAGAGATAAAGAGATAGATAGATAGATAGATAGATAGATAGATAAAGAGAGATAGATAGAGAGATAGAGAGATAGAGAGATAAAGAGATAAAGAGATAAAGAGATAAAGAGATAAAGAGATAAAGAGATAAAGAGATAAAGAGATAAAGAGATAAAGAGATAAAGAGATAGATAGATAGATAGATAGATAGATAGATAGATAGATAGATAGATAGATAGATAGATAGATAGATAGATAGATAGATAGATAGATAGATAGATAGATAGATGGATACTTTATCCGTCCCCACTCCCAAAAGACTAAATAGTGAAAAATAATTAAAAATAATATGAGCAAACCTATATCTATAGCTTTATTTCTCTCCCCCATCCTCACAATTCCTCTCTCTATTTCTCTTTTCCTCTATTATTCTCACACTCTCTTTTATTATCTCGATCTCTCTTTTCCTTCTTCTCGCACACTCTCAATTTCCATGCCTTTTCTATATATGTTATTTGTATTCTATATATTTTATCATTTATTTTTTAGTTTATCATTTTATTTATTCATTTATTTTTTATTCATTTTATTTTGTATGCTTTTATTTTTTTATTTTAATTTTATTATTTTATTTGTATTTTTGATTCTATTTAATTTTGCATTTTTATCTTTATTTTATTTTTGTGTATTTTTATTTCTATTTGATTTTTGTTTATTTTTTATTTTTTTAACACAAGGATTCTGCTGGAAGTGTCAATTTCCCTATGGGGATGAATAAATTATCTAACTATCCATTCATCTATCTTTTATCTATCTTTCTTTCTTTCTTTCTTTCTTTCTTTCTCCCTCAATGTCTGAATTTCTCACTCTCTTTTTTATAAATCTCTTTTCCCTCAATTTCTCTCTACCTGTTTCTCACTCTTCATATTCTTCTCTATCTCTCCCTCTCTCAATTTTTCCATCTTTATCACTTCCTTTCCTCTCCTCACTCTTTCTTTCATTGTTTTCTATTTCTCCATTTATATCTCACCCTCTTGCCCCCCCTCTCTCTTTCTATTCTTCTTCCTCTCTCAATTTCTCTTTTAAACATCTGTCTCTCATTCTCCCTTTTAATATCCGTCCAATTATATTTTTATATCTATGTTTCTTTCTTCTCATATTTATTTTAATCTTCTTTTCATTCTTTATTTTCTTATTTTTTTCTGTTCTCTGTATTTTGTCATTATCTCTCATTATCTCTCTTTATATTTATCGAGCCATTTCAATTTATCTTTCTCAATATATCTCTGTCATTTATTCCCTCAATCTACCTCCATCGAGTCACCACTTACTCTTTTTTATCTCTGTGAGTTTATCTGTCTCTCTCTCCCCCTCTCTGTATTTTTCCATCTCTTTCTCTCTTTCTCCTATCCTTTCTTTCTATCTCTCTCTATCTCTTTATTTGTGTCTTTCTTTTGTCTTCTTTGTATCTTATATCTCTTTCTTTTTTTCTCTTTTTCCATTTGCTTTCTTTTTCCTTCTCTGTATTTTCTCTCTCTCTCTTTCTTTATCTTTCTTTCTCATTTTTTTCTTTTTCCTTCTCTGTATTTTCATCTCTCTTTTTCTTTATCTTTCTGATTTTTTTCTCTTTTCCTTCTCTGTATTTTATCTATCTCTTTTTTTTTTCTCGTTTTCTTTCTTGTGTCCTTCTATGTATCTTATCCCTCTTATTCTCTTTTCCTTCTCTGTATTTCATCTATCTCTTTCTTTTTTATCAATTGTTTTCTCGTTTTCTTTCTTTTTTCCTTCTATGTATCTTATCCCTCTTATTCTCTTTTCCTTCTCTGTATTTCATCTATCTCTTTCTTTTTTATCAATTGTTTTCTCGTTTTCTTTCTTTTTTCCTTCTATGTAGCTCATCCCTCCTGTTCTGTCTCTGTCTCTCTGTTTTTCTTCTCTGTATTTTCTCTCTAATTTTCCCTCTTCATTTACCTCCCCCCTCTCTATTTCTATTCCTTTATTTATTTATTTCTCTCTTTTTATATCCCTCTCTTTATCCGGCTTTCTTTCCGTTTATTTCATTCCATCTTCATCTTAATTTTTTCTATAAATCGTCTACTAATGGGAAACACGTGTAAAAACAAAACAGTTTTTCACGTTTAATGCTAACTCGAGACAGATCTGAAAGTGGCAAATTTTAAAAGAAGGGGTTTTTCCCATTATCCATTATCCACTCTACAAAGTCACAAACATTTAATTTCCAGCCATTTTTTTTCCTTTAGCTATTTCGTCTGACGCGAAGGTGATCTTTTTTCTTCAATCGTTATAAATAAGAAAAACCTGCGAGTTGCTCTCGCCCGAAAGAGCTCGGTTTGGGAATCGAACGGCGTTAGCGGAGTATGTAGGTCAGACGTCGGCGCGGCGGGCCGCTGGTCCGTGGGCTTAGCTAGCTGTTTGTCGACTATTAAGCCGTCGCGCCGACTCAGCGCTTCTTTTTCACACGGCTGTGCTACACAAACACACACACCCAGACAGAGTGAGCGCTCACACCGTTTCGCACGTCTTTGCGCGTCTACCTGTTAGCATGGGACGTCTCTGTTTCCTAGATAGCCCCGTACGCTCTCCGACCTGACCATTCGGAATATGTTTACCGTGCTTGGAAAATAGTGCAAAGTTCCACAAATTGAACTGTCACCAGTAAATTTTCTTTGATTTTTTTTTAAAATATATATTTGATATGAATATTTGCAGATGATTGTAGATCATCTACGCAGGATAGAAGCGTATATTTCTTATTCCTCTCAAGATTTCTCCATTCCCCTCATGTTGAGGTTTTAGAGTTTTTCCTTGCCCTCATGTAGGTTTTAAATCAGGGGATGGTGTGGTAATAGTCTGGTCTGTGCAGCCCTTTGAGACTCCTTGTGATTAAGGGCCAAATAAACAGGGACAAATAAACATGACTTGACTTGAGGTGTAAAATAAGAAAAAGAAAAGGAAATAAGAGAGACAAAATAGAGAGAATGGGATAGAGATATATAGAGAAAAATATGGAGAAAGAGAGAGGGGAGAGATATAAAGAAATATATATAATAGAAAGTAGGGAACATAGACAGAGGAAGAGAGAGAGAAAAAGAGAGAGGGAGAGAGAGAGAGAGAGAGAGAGAGAGAGAGAGAGAGAGAAATAGAAAGTTAGAGAACGAACCATTGAGAAAAATAGAGAAAGAAAAAAAGTATAGAGAGAAAGATACTGGAATTACTTGAGACTGGAAAAGAGAGAGAGAGAGAGAGAGAGAGGAAATGAGAAATTAGGACAGAAATATTGAGAGGGAAAAAAGAGAAATTGGAAAGAAAGGAATTGAAAGAAATAATGAGAGGGAACTATCAAAGGAAACACAGAAATTGACAAAGAAAGAGAGAGGAACTGAGACAGAGAAAGAGACAGAAGAGAGAAAAAAAGAAAGAGGGGAGAAAGGAAATGAGTGAGAGATACAGAAAAATAGAAATACAGAAATTGAGAATGAAATAATTAGAAGTCAATAAAGAAAACTGAAATAGAGAGAAATTGAGAGATACTGGGAGAGAGAGAGACAGAGAGAGAGAGAGAGAGAGAGAGAGAGAGAGAGAGAGAGAGGAGAGAGAGAAACATGAATGGAGAAATGTAGTGAGAAATGTAGAGAAAAATAAATATATAAATATAGGTAAATAGCAACAGAGACACAAATAGGGGGAGACAAGGAAAACAGATAAAAGAAATGGAGAGAAAGGGAAAGAAATGAAGATAAAGTTAGAGATGAAGAGAATAGAGGAAGAGAGAGAGAGAGAGAGAGAAAGAGAACAAGAGATAAAATGAAGAAAAAGAAAGAATGAGAGAGAATTAGAGAACAAGAGAGAGAGGGGGGATTTAAAACACACTGTAATCTAAAATAAAAAAAATATTTAACAACATGTCTAATAATTCGTAAAAAAATTGGTAAAATAATTTGTGAAATAATAAGAATAGAAATTCAAAAAGTTGGTGAAATTAGTCAAAAAATAAGACAAACAAATACTAAAAATAAACAGTCACATAATCACAAAAGGAAATCATATTTGTTTAAAAATAAAGAAAATACTTAAATAATATTTTCTAGTTTAAAATGGAATTGAAGTTGTTTTTGAAACATTAAATATCTACTATACCGATTGTCTGTTTTTGTTGTTTTTTCAAGAAAGGTTTTTATTTTAAAGAGCAAAAATGTCTCTTTTTGTATTTACTAACGGATCTGGAGTCTTTTCCCCGATTCTCCAAAATCAGATTTTCTGGAAACGGTCAAACGTCTGTTTGCATTTCATCGGCGTCCAATCAATTTGGTGGTTTGGCAGCGCCGAAGACGACGGTGATGATGAAGAAGGTGCCATTTTTTGCCTGCCTGACTTGTTCCACACAAAGAAGCGGGTGCACGTGCTCGTGCACCGGCCCGTGCGCGTCGGTGCACGGCTGTTTCTCAAGCAGGGATGTCAACACTTGAAAAATCAATCACCATCTGGGCTCATTTGCTACTTCGGGGGTGAGGAGGGGTGAGGGGGTGAAGCCGGAATGCTTTAGCGCTGCTAAGCTAACGCTTCAATACGCACGTGCGGACCCCCCCACCCCCTTTTTCTTTTTTTTTTTTGTCTATTTTTAATCCGGCAGCACTTGGCCACCCTCGCCATCCAAGCAGGTGCGCCCTCCTGGCAAGCTGGGCCGGCAGGGGGGCCTCGGAGGGGGGGCGGGGCTTTCCATCGGCCAATCACGGCCTTGTTCCGCGCCGTCGGATCCGCGAGCGTGAACGATTGACAATTACGAATAGAAATTTTGGATAAAACTTCTTTATTTTTATTTGAAGTATTTATTTTAGTCTATATTCGTATTTCTCGAGTATTTTCACAAATTATTTGGAGCGATTATTATTTTGGCAACATTTTCAGTACCTGAAAGAGAGAATAAGTATTTATATTTTCCTATTGAGTATTTTAAGATGGAACCTTTCTTATTTCAGGGCTATTTTTTTTTTCACAATGTTGTTTACAATTGTTGTTAAGTATTTATATGTCTTATTTTACATTTTTTTCGACAAATGATGTTTAATTTTTTTACGATTACTTAAAAAATAAAGTTTTTTTATTTACATTTGAGTATGTTATTATTTCATATTTAATTTTCTTACTTTAGGATTCTATTTTTAATTTATTTATAGTATTATATTACTTATTTTACATTTTTTTTTGACAAATTATGTTTATTTTTTTTATGATTATTTAAAAATAAAGATTTTATTATACATTTGAGTATTTGTTATTATTTCATATTAAATTTTCTTACTTTAGGATTATATTTTTAATTTATTTATAGTATTATATTTCTTATTTTACACTTTTTTCGACAAATTATGTTTATTTTTTATAATTATTTAAAGAATAAAGTTTTTTATTATACATTTGAGTATATGTTATTATTTCATATTTAATTTTCTTACCTAATGATTATATTTGTAATCTATTTATAGCATTATATTTCTTATCTTACATTTTTTTCGACAAATTAAGTTTATTTTTTTTATGATTGTTATTATACATTTGATTATATGTTATTATTTCATATTTAATTTTCTTACTTTATGATTATATTTGTAATCTATTTATAGCATTATATTTCTTATTTTAATTTTTTTTCAACAAATTATGTTTAATTTTTTATGATTATTTAAAAAATAAAGTTTTTATTATACATTTTAGTATATGTTATTATTTCATATCAAATGTTCTTACTTTATGATTATATGTTTAATTTATTTATAGTATTATATTTCTTATTTTACATTTTTTTCGACAAATGATGTTTAATTTGTTTATGATTATTTAAAAAATAAAGTTTTTTATTTACATTTGAGTATGTTATTATTTCATATTTAATTTTCTTACTTTAGGATTCTATTTTTAATTCATTTATAGTATTATATTTCTTATTTTACATTTTTTCGACAAATGATGTTTAATTTTGTTATGATTATTTAAAAAATAAAGTTTTTTTATTTACATTTGAGTATTTGTTATTATTTCATATTAAATTTTCTTACTTTAGGATTATATTTTAAATTTATTTATAGTATTATATTTCTTATTTTACATTTTTTCGACAAATGATGTTTAATTTTGTTATGATTATTTAAAAAATAAAGTTTTTTTATTTACATTTGAGTATGTTATTATTTCATATTTAATTTTCTTACTTTAGGATTCTATTTTTAATTCATGTATAGTATTATATTACTTATTTTACATTTTTTTCGACAAATGATGTGTAATTTTTTATGATTATTTAAAAAATAAAGTTTTTATTATACATTTGAGTATATGTTATTATTTCACATTAAATGTTCTTACTTTAGGATTATATTTTTAATTTATTTATAGTATTATATTTCTTATTTTACATTTTTTTTTCGACAAATGATGTTTTATTTTTTTACGATTATTTAAAAAATAAAGTTATTATTATACAGTGCTCTGATTGGCCGATGTTCACAAAGTTCAAGTATGTATTAAGACCAGGTCTGTGACATAAGGGGACTTTTTCAGTGGTTAGGGTTTCAAATAAGGGTTTTAGAGGAACCTTATGAGTGACATTTGGATGCCCTATCAGGCTGGATCTATGATTCAAAATGAGGTTTCAATGTTTGTAGTTAAGGTTTAAAAGCAAGGTCAGGTTTCATGTGAGGATTCAAAATCGTTTTCAAATCAAGAATTTTTAATGCAAGTGTTAAGTACGATTTAGAATCAAAATTGTACTTACAGCATGCAATTAACATTTGAATGGGTTTTGAGAGTAGGGTTTCAAGTGGAGCAGTTAGGAAAAAAAGAGAAGGGCTGATTGGCCGATGTATAGTAAGAATGTATTGAGGTTTTATAAAATCAGGGTTTCAGACCAGGTCTGTGACGTAAGATGCCTTTTCAGTCGTTAGGGTTTCAAATTAGGATTTTTAAAAAACCTTTTGAGTGACATTTGGATAGTCTATTTTTCAAAATGAGGTTTCAATTTGTGTAGTTAAGGTTTCAAATAAAGGTCATGATTCAAGTTAGGAGTCCAAACTGTTTTTTAAAATCAAGAATTTTTAATTCAAGATTTAGAATCAAAATGATATTTTCAGCATACAGTTGACATTAGAACGAGTTTTGAGAGTTGGGTTTCAAGTGGAGCAGCTTGAAAACAAAACAAGCAGCTCTCTGATTGGCTGATGTTCATAAATTATGTATTATGTTGTTGTTTTTTTCAGATCAAGGTTTCAAGGACAGTTCTGTGACGTAAGGGGACTCTTTAAGTCATTAGGGCTTCAAGGTCAAAACAGTTCACAAATCAAGAATTTTTAATTCAAGTGGTAAGGTTTAGAATCAAAATGATATTCTCAGCATACAGTTAACATTTGAACGGGTTTTGAGAGTTGGGTTTCAAGTGGAGCAGTTTAAAAACAAAACAAGCAGCGCTCTGATTGGCTGATGTTCATAAATTACGTATTGTTTTGTTTTTGTTTTTTTTCAGATCACGGTTTCAAGGACAGTTCTGTGACGTAAAGGGACTCTAAGTCATAAGGGTTTCAAAAGAACATTGTAAGTGAAATGTGGATGCCCTATTAGGCTGGATCTTTTTTTTCAAGTTTAGGTTTAAAATTGTGTAGTCAAGGTTTGAAATCAAGGTCATGTTTCAAGAGTCAAAACGAAAAGTGGAAAGGTTTAGAATCAAAATGATACTCTCCGCATACAGTTAACATTTGAACGGGTTTCGGGAGTAGGGTTTCAAGTGGAGCAGTTAAAAAAAAAAACGAGCTGCCCTCCGATTGGCCGACGTTCACAAAGTGGCTCCATTCTCGGACGGATCGATAAGAAGGCCTTCCGTTTGGATCTCGGGGGAGCGGGCGGGGACGTGACATCATCATCCTGGGTTTCGGGTGACAGTCGTGCCAAACCCAACCGGACCCTACCCCGCTGGCTTTTAGCCGGCCACACTTTTCGCACTTCAATAAAAGACGACATTTGCGTGATTGACGTCCTTTCGCACTGAAGCGTCCAGACGGAAAAGTACTACGTTTTGTTTGGCTTTCCAAAAAGGGGCGGGGCTTCAAAGGAGGTGTGAACTTGGCTTTCCCAAATATGGTCGTATTTTGAATCAGAAATAAGTCCTGACAATAATCATTAATTTATTACTAGTATATCCAAAAAAACATTCATATTAGTAGTACGCTCAGGCATAATAACAATAATAATAAAAGCAGTAGGAGAATACAATTATATAGCTGTAATATTAATAAAACCAGTGATACCAAATTTGAAAAAAATACTATAAGAATACTCTAAGAAGGCAATAGATTTTAAAAAGGTAACTAAAATCAGAATTCAAAATAAACATTTCAAATAAACTGTATTAATACAAATAATAGATAATGATTTATGATATTAATGATAATAATAGAAATAATAATGACAATAATAATAATGATAATAATAATGATGACGATGATGAAAAATAGGAATAACAATAATGATACTAAAATAAAGTAATATGACATAATAGTGAAATGTTTTAGAATGTAAACACTTTTAATTAAAAAAAAGGAAAAATAAAATAACATATAAAAACGGAAAAAAAATATTAAAATATATTGATACAAATACAAAAAAATGAAATAACGAGAATAAAATATTGAAACAGAAAACCTTAATGATAATAACAACTTCATTTAAATAATAATAATAAAAACGGATTCAGAATTAAATAAATAATCAAGAAACATTGTAAAGAAATGATAGTAAACAGTGATTAAAACCATAATAATAATAGTAATAAAAAGATAAAAATGATCATGCAATATTAAAAAGAATGAAAAGAAATGTGGTAGTAATGAAAAATAATAATAAATAACAAAATATTAATAAAATGGAAAACAAATTGGAGTAGGAAAATAAGAAAAAGTAAAATAAAAATAATAAAGAGTTATAAAAATAAAGATAAAAAGTAATAATATTAGTCATATCAATAATAATAATAAAATGTTTTTATATGATGAAAAGCTATCATAGTCATAGAAAAATACTAAAATTAGTAAAACATCTTTAAATATGTAAAAAGAATTAAAAGACAAAAAAACAATTATATTACAAATAATACAATGTAACTAAAAAATAAAAAATACATGGTAACAATGTAGTTGTAAAAAATAGTAGGGATATTATGTTTTGAAAAGGAAAAAAAAATAAAAATTAATTGATTCAAAAGAAATAATACCAATACAATAAAAATATGAAGATTACAAAAAAAGGCAAAAACACGACATATTTACATCCACGGACATATTTTGGTTGCGTAAATATTTTGCGGGAAGTAGCGGCAGCGTTCTGCACACAAACACGAGCTGCTCATGTGCAGCTCCCTGAGAATTTTCCACAACAAACTGGCAAAATTGCCCACACTAGAACACACTTGCGCAATCTTTAGCATGTCTAGACAACACACACACTTGCGTTATATAAGCGGCAGTATTCGGTAGAAGAGCTAGCTAACGAGCTAACCAGATTAGGCAGGAATTAGCTGCTGATACCTTTCAACTTCCAAAGTGGAACATCCCTTATTGATTTTATTAAACTATTTTTCTACTACGTTGACATCATTTTTTGCGGTTTACATTTCCTGTATTCAACTTATTTTTGTAAAAGGTTAACTTGTTTTTGTTTTTTTACAATCTAAATGCTAAAATTAACCCCTGTCTCCTAACCCTTACCCCTTACCCTTCACCCTTAACATAACCAATCAACATTCAACTCTAAACCCTCACCCTTACTCAAACTTTTAACGCCAACCCTTGACCCTGAACTGTAAGGCCAAACCCTTACCCCTACCCCGAACGTTGACTCCTAACTCTAACACTTAACATTAAACCTAATCCCCTACCAAATAACACTAAACCCTTACCCCAATTTAAACTTTTAACACCAACCCTCTACCCCAATCTGTAAGGCCTAACACGTACCCGTAACCCTAATTTGAACTCCTAACTCAAACCCATAACATTAAACCTCATCCCCTACCACATAACCCTAAACCTTTACCCTGACTTAAATTCCTAACCCCTACCATTTACCCTCTACCCTAACCTGTCAGGCCTAACCCTTACCCCTACCCCTAATTCTAACTCCTAACTCAAACTTATAACATTAACCCTGACCCCTAACCATTAACCCTTAACATTACCAATCAACATTAAATTCTAAACTCTTACCAAAACTCAAACTTTTAATACCAGCCCTTTACCCTGAACTGTAAGGCCCAACCCTTACTCCTACCCTTAACATTAACTTCTAACTCTAACCCTTAACATTAAACCTCATCCCCGACAAATAACCCTAAACCTTTACCCTAACTTAAATTCTTAACCCCTACCATTTACCCTCTACCCTAACATGTAAGGCCTAGCCCTTACCCCTACCCCTAATTCTAACTCCTAACTTAAACCCATATCATTAAACCTCATCCCCTACCACAAACCCCTGAACTCTTACCCTAACTTTAACTCCTAACTCCAACCCCTAACATGAAACCTTATCCTCTACCACTGAACAGTAAACCCTAAACCCTTCCTATAACAAACTCATAACCCCAACCATTTATCCAAAATCCTACGGCCTACCTCTTAGCCCTACCCTGAACTCTAACCCATGACCTTTAACATTAAATCATAAACCCCAACCCTAACCCTCAATCCTAAATCCTGTCCCCAAACCTTAACACTAACTTTAACTCCTAACTCCAACCCCTAACATGAAACCTCATCCCCTACCACTCAACAGTAATTTGAAACCCTTACCCTAACTTAAACTCTTAACCCCAACCATTTAGCCTAAACCCTAAGGCCGAACTCTTACCCATACCCTGAACTTTAACTTCTAACTCTAACCCCTGACCATTAAAATTGAACCATAACCCCCAACCTTAACCCCCACTCCTAAATCCTGTCCCTAAACCTTGACACTAACTTTGAACTCATAACCCTAGTATACAATCATATCCCCAACCACACCAGTAAACCCTAAACCCTTCCTTTAACATAAACTCCTAACCCCAACCATTTACCCAAAACCCTTAGGCCGAACTCTTACCCCTACCCTGAACTTTAACTTCTAACTCTAAAACCCTGACCATTGAAATTAAACCATAACCCCCAACCTTAACCCCCACTCCTAAATCCTGTTCCTAAACCGTATCACTAACTTTAACTCCTAACTCATACCCCTAATATAAAACTGTATCCCCTACCACAACAGTTTACCCTAATTTAAACTCCTATCCCCAACCATTCACCCAAAACCCTTAGGCCGAACTCTTACCCCTACCCTGAACTTTAACTTCTAACTCTAACCGCTGGCCATTGAAATTAAACCATAACCCCCAACCTTAACCCCCACTCCTAAATCATGTTCCTAAACCTTAACACTAACTTTAACTCCTAAATCCAACCCCTAATATAAAACCGTATCCCCTACCACGAAAGTTTACCCTAATTTAAACTCCTAACCCCAATTATTTACCCTAAACCCTTAGGCCGAACTCTTACCCCTACCCTGAACTTTAATTTCTAACTAACCCCTGACCATTAACATTAAACCATAACCCCCAACCTTAACCCCCACTCCTAAATCCCGTCCCTAAACCTTGACACTAACTTTGAACTCATAACCCTAGTATAAAACCATATCCCCTATCACACCAGTAAACCCTAAACCCTTACCCTAACTTAAACTCCTAAGCCCAACCAGGTACCCAAAACCCTTAGGCGAACTCTTACCCCTACCCTGAACTTTAACTTCTAACTCTAACCCCTGACCATTGAAATTAAACCATAACCCCCAACTCTAACCCTCACTCCTAAATCCTGTCCCTATACCTTAACACTAACTTTAACTCCTAACACTCACCCCTAACCCCTAAACCTAATACCTAACTCTTAACTCTTATTAACTCTAAACAAAATTCAACATGTTTCACATTAAAATATAATGTTCTAATGCTTGACACATGTGATTGGTCGTCCTCACCCGGGCTAAACTCCCTGACCTTCAACAAGCTCTCGGGTAACCTCTCAGAAAGAAAAAGGAGGGTTGGGGAAGGGTTCAGGTAAGGTGCCGGTCACATGACTCGACTTACCCTGGTTAAGCTGCGGTCGACCTCAGCTCCTCCGGCGACTGCTGCTGGGATCCTACGGTAAAAAAAAGAGGGGAGTTGAAAACATTCGCCTTCATTTTTGCATGTAGCATTCCGGTCAAGTGATCCGGACCAATCAAAAAAGGTCAAAAGCCGGGACGGGAGAGTAGACGTGATCAGGATCAAAGACGTGTTCGGGGTCGTAAGCGAGTCGTAAGCCAGGAAAGGAGAGTAGACATAGTCAGGATAAAAAAAGGTCGAAAGCTGGGACGGGAGAGTAGACGTGATCAGGATCAAAAACGGGTCGTAGCCGGGGGACAGACGGTGACCAAAAAACAGGTTGGAGTCAGGGTCGAAAAGGGCTTGCCTAGTGTAAACTGAGGTTTTCAGACGCCAACGGAGCGGGCAGAGGTGCATCACATAGGTAATCATGACAGGAATGGTCATCATATCTTGAATCCTGAGATTTTAAGCTTTTCAAGGATACACAGTATGATGTATTTCAGTACCTGGTGACCAGGGTTGGGTAGGGTTACTTTAACTGGATTACTTTCAATGACTTTTGGATGACTCCAATACCAAATATGCTAATAAAAGACAAAAGAAACTAAATATGGATAATGTGAATACAATTACTACATTTTGTGCAGGCTTGGGGAGTAACGGAATACATGGAACGGCAAAAAGGATGACGGCAAGCTATTTGGATTTATTTTCATTTTGTTTCTGTCGCATTGTATGTTGGTTTTGCCGGAGATCAAAGAGATCAAAGCCAGGAGAGAAAGCTTACCACGTGTTGTGAGTCATCCGTTTATTCATCTCATCTCATCTCATTAGCCGTACCGCTTATCCTCATTAGGGTCGGCTGGGGGGGCTGGAGCCAATCCCAGCCATCTCCGGGCAGTGGGCAGGGGACACCCTGAACTGGTTGCCAACCAATCGCAGGGCACACAGGGACAGACAACTCATTCGCTCATTCACACCTAGGGACAATTTGGACCGGCCAATTCACCTGAAATGCATGTTTTTGGAACGTGGGAGGAAACCGGAGTGCCCGGAGGAAACTCACGCAAGCACGGGGAAAACATACAAACTCCGCACAGGAAGTCTGGAGCTGGATTTGAACACACGCAGGAGGTTCCCAAGACATGAACTGTGCCGCACATGCGCTAACCACTGCTGGGCAGCACGGCGGCGCAGTGGTTAGCGCGTGTGCGGCACAGTTCTGAGGTCAAATCCAGCTCCCGGCCTTACTGTGCGGAGTTTGTATGTTCTCCCCGTGCTTGCATTGAGTTTCCTCCGGGCACTCTGGTTTCCTCCCACATTCCAAAAACATGCATTTCAGGTGAATTGGCCGGTCCGAATTGTCCCTAGGTGTGAATGGGCGGGGATGTGTTGTGGGCACCACCTGTTTCTACAAGCATCCCCAAAGGGTTAACGCTCTGTATGCCACACAGATCCATTTTATTTTAATCTTTTTATTTTTTTTATCGTGCCCCATCTGAAACGTGCCCCGGGATTGTCTAACTGGCACTAAAACGGGGTGGGGGACGGTGGGGCACAACCTGCTGCCTGACACCCCCCCAAAAACACACGTACACACAGCGGCATCCGCCAGGACTCTTGGGGACCACGTTAGACGGATGGGGTGGCATTACGAAAGTTCACCATCAGCATGAGAAAATACGCAGCCGGGATGTTAATGCATCCCTCCATTTTGGGGGATAAACAATAAAATACTTGCCTGGGGTACAACACGCACATTTTGTAAATGATTCAAATCAAATTATATTATACATTATGCTATAATATCATATTATTATCATAATATATATAGTATTGGTATAATGTTTAAAGCAGGGGTCTCCAACCTTTTTCAAGCGTGGAGCTACTTTTTGTTACTCATCTCATCTCATCTCATTAGCTACACCGCTTATCCTCAGGGTCGCAGGGGTGCTGGAGCCCATCCCAGCCATCTTCAGGCAGTGGGCAGGGGACACCCTGAACTGGTTGCCAGCCAATCGCAGGGCAGACAGGGACAGACAACTCACTTGCTCATACACACCTAGGGACAATTTGGACCGGCCAATCCACCTGAAATGCATGTCTTTGGAATGTGGGAGGAAACCAGAGTGCCTGGAGGAAACCCACGCAAGCACAGGGAGAACATACAAACTCCGCAGTTAGGCCGGGAGCTGGATTTGAACCGACGCAGGAGGTTCCCACGACCTCAGAACTGTGCCGCACACGCGCTAACCACTGCACCGCCGTGCTGCCACTTTTTGTTACTTCTTTGTGCAAATGGCACTCTTTTTGACCATTATCTTTAAAACAGCAACATAGCTAGATGGCTAGCTAAACAGCTAAGAGGCTACCTTGATAGCTAGCTAGAAAAAAAAAATTATAAAAGATGGACAGCTAGCTAAAAGAGTAAAAAGCCAACATCTGTTCTCTTCTGCACTATCGTACTCCGGTGTTATTGTTATTGTACAGTGACTTGTTTACCTGACTGCCCATTTTGCACATCTGGTTAGCTGCTCCTCTTGCACTCTTTGCACTACTGTATAATACTATACATAGCTATAATTATTTAGTATTTTATTAGTACTTCAATACTCCAACTCAATACAATATTTTATTTATATCTGTACATTCAAGGAAACTGTGCGGGTCAGATGTATCAACAAGATAGCTAGCTAGAAAGGAGCCCGAAATTTAGCCTGATAAATAGCATTATGCACAAACAGCTAACTAGATATATTGCAAAGTAGCTAAAAAGGTAGCTTAATAGTAGAAATGTACTAGAAATGTAAACGGGTAAAAAAATTAAAAGGTAGCTAGATAGCTAACAACAAAGGAGGCTTGATAACTAGTAAACGAGTTAAAAGGTTAGCAAGATAGCATGCAAATGATGTAAAAAGCTTGATATCTAAGAAGTTAGGAAGATAGTTAGCTACAAAGCTAAAAAGGCAGGTAATTGGAATTTAGTTCATCTGCGGCTCATTGACAGATTGGCTTTCCGTCTATTTAAGCTCAGTGCTCTTACTCTTGTTTGTCAGTCCGTCAACGAACTTCTGCCCCGCAAGACGTGGATTTCGACTCTGTCCTATTCCTGTTGGTATTTCCTGTCCGATATTGTTCACGTTTATTTTGTCCTGTTTAATTTCAGTTTCCAGTTTTGTTTCCGTCTATTTTTGTCCTGTTTATTATTTTCTCCAGTTTTTGTTCCTATCTAGTTTGTCCTGTTTATTTTCGATATCCTGTTTCATTATCTATCCTGTCTGTCCCATCCTGTCCGGTATCGACACCATATGTCCGATATCAACTCGGGCAATTGGTATCGATCTCGTCGGCCCCTGGCTTCCTGTCTTTCCACGCCAGACCGCTGCTGTTCCTGTTGGAATTTCCCGTTCGGTATTGTTCCCATTTATTTTGTCCTGTTTAATTTTGGTTTCCAGTTTCATTTCCGTCTATTTGTGTCCTGTTTATTATTCTCTCTAGTTTTCATTCCCTTCTAGTTTATCCTGCTTATTTTTTATATCTTGTTTCAAGATCAATCCCGTCTGTCGCGTCCTGTCCGGTATCGACCCCATCTGTCCGATATCAACTCGGGCAATCTGTATCGATCTCGTCGGCCCCTGGCTTCCTGTCTTTCCACGCCAGACCGCTGCTGTTCCTGTTGGTATTTCCTGTACGGTATTGTTCCCATTTATTTTGTCCTGTTTAATTTCGGTTTCTGTCAATTTTTGTCCTGTTTATTATTCTCTCCAGTTTATATTCCTGTCTAGTTTGTCCTGTTGATTTTCGATATCCTGTTTCATTATCTGTCCCGTCCTTTCCGGTATCGACCCCATCCGCCCGATATCAACTTGGGCAATTGGTATCGATCTCATCAGCCTCTGGCTTCCTATCATTCCACGCCAGACAAGCTGGTGCATGCCTCCCCATTTCCCGTAAAACAAAAGCCTTGTGTGAGTAACGTCACGCGTTTGGGTCCTGATCCAGTTCCGGTTCATGACAATCTTCTCCTCGTGGTTGCGATCGACACTCAAACAAAGTTTGAATCCATCGATGGGTAAAGTCGGAATCCTTTTTAAAAACGGTCGGGATTTGACGCCGGCCAATCGGATGTTGCCACATGTTTTACTCAAGGAAATCTAACGGCGCACTATTATTAGATCGCATTAATCACGCGCGTGCCAAAGGCGCTGACAGGCGCGCTGAAAAGGATTGAAAACGCCCGTAATGGATATAAATTACCCATTGTGTGATAAAAGGACCCCCCCCTCTTTCGGCACCCCCCCCCCCACACACCCGTTTAGAGGTAAAGAGTAATAAAATAGTCAAAAGGCGGCCATGTTTGCAAATGTGCACGGGGCGTAAAAGAGGGTTATCGGCGGCGGATTAAAATTTTAAAGAAATCAGATAGTGACGGCGAGAGGAAAGGATTAAAAACAGATTAAAGTGATCCGGAGTGGGGGGGATGAAAGGAAAATCGGTTCTTTGTGTGGTGACGGTTTGAAGAAGAGGAGTATCGATGAGTATCGGTGTTCATCGGGGTGCAAAGCGAGGTGTGGCCGTCTGTTTTGAGTGCATTTTGATGAGAAAGTATTTGGAAAAGTGCAGAAGTCGGGGAAAATAATCCTTATGTTGTTATGATGTGAAAAAAATTCCTCTAAACCACGGGTGTCAGAGCGGCCCGCGGGCCGGATCAGGCCCGCTAAGGGATGGAATCCGGCCCGCGAGACAACACTAAGAGAAGTGAAAGAGAAAAACGAGCTGCAGGTTGAAATATGTCCACTTGATGTTGGCAAAACCAGGTGCCTCGAACAAAGACACTGTACTTGTATTTATTTTTCTCTCTCTCTCTCTTTCTCACTCCCTCTCTCTCCTTGTCTCTTTCTCCCTCTCTCTGTTTCTATCTCTCCTTCTCTCTTTCTCCCTCTCTCCCTTCCTCTCCCTGTCTGTCTTTTTAACTTCCTTTGCTCTAACTTCCTTTTTTCCTTTTCTGTCTTTTCTCTTTCTCTCTTCCTACCCGTCGCACTTTCTTTTCTCTTTTCTCTCCTTCTGTCTTTCTATTCCTCTTGGGATATGTTTCTTCCTCTTTCTTTTTTTCCCCCTCTCTCACAACTTTTTATCTTTTGTTTCTCACGCTCTCTCCCTCTCTCTTTCTTTGTCCCACCCTCTCTCATTTTCCCTCCTTCTTTCTCTTATTTTGTTTTCTCTCTCTCTCTTGCCCTCTTTCTCTCTTTCTCCCTCTCTATTTCTCTCTCTCCTTGTCTCTTTCTCCCTCCCTTTATTTCTCTCTCTCTCTCTCTCTCTCTCTCTCTCTCTCTCTCTCTCTCTCTCTCTCTCTCTCTCTCTCCCTCTCTCTCTCTCTCTCCTCCCCACTCTCTGTCTCTTCCATTCTTCGTGTCTCTCTTTCTCCCTCCCTTTGTTCCTCTTTGTCTCTTTCTCTCTGTGTCTTTTTAACTTATTTTGCTCTAACTTCATTTTTCCTTTTCTCTTTTCTCTTTTTCTCTCCTTCTACCCTTCCCGCTTTCTTTTCTCTTTTC
>NC_142352.1:3012500-3067500 GCF_059441175.1 Urocampus carinirostris | reverse complement strand
AGGTCTCGCAACTTACGCAACAGCCGCCGACTCGATTTTACCCCGAACGTGGAGTAGTCCGTGGTGTATGCTGGGATTTATATACCGGCGTTTCATTGGCTAACCAATGTGTCAATCATCCGTTTAATCAATCGCTATTGGCTGAAGTTATTTGGAGCCTCGGATTGGCTAGAAAGCCAAAACAAACCATGCAATTGGCCGAAAAAGATGTGTCAGTCATCCGTTAAATCGATCGCTATTGGCTGAAGTTATTCGGAGCCTCGGATAGGCGAGAGGGCCAAAACAAACCCTGCGATTGGCCGAAAAAGATGACTGAATAGCAAGCTTGCTAAACTACGCCATAAAGAAACATGTTTCATTAGTCTGTATTTGTAAACATTTGACTCTCCTGGATTTACTACACTCACGGTTGTAAGAAGACCATGATTGCGTATCATTATTGAACGTGAGAACTTATGTGAACTATGCGGCTTTATATTTTCCCGGTATCTTGTTTTAGAACGATCTTGATATTGCTGTGATGAGTTGTGTGAATTCAACTCAATTCCAAGTGTTTATTGTCATATGCACAGTAAAGTTGAGAGCGAAAAAGAAAATAGAAACTAAGGAATGGTTGGCATTTCTTGAATCCCAAGACTTCCGAATGATGGAACGATGCATTTGAGTGACATCGTACGGACACCGCATCCGCACGTGTTCTCGACACGTATTTGCGTCTTTGCAAGCTTTGGGAATGTGAAGGGGGTAATAAGTTGGACTGAACTATCCGACTGTTTTGTCCACGTTCCCATTGTAGCGCCTTATAATCCGGTGCGCCTTATCTATGGAAGATATAAGACCAAAAACTATTTTTTGGGGGTGCGCCCTATAACCCGGTGCACCCTATAGTGCGGAAAATACGGTAATTCCACACTAAAACTGTCATAACGCGGGGTAACCCGAGGGTCAACTCTATTGAATGCAATTCCGTATTCCCGATAAAAGTACTCAAATGTTAAAAGTAGCATCCATTTTGAGAAGCAATTAAACGCCGGCGGAACGGCCCCGGCCCCCGGGGGCCGAAAAAACATGTCGTGTAAAAGGATTACGGTCCTATTCCCAAGTAAAGGACGGGTTGAAAAGACACAAGAGCCCCGAAAACACGTCTTAATCCCGGCGTGAGCGTGCACGTTAGCGCGCACGTTGGCTAGCCCTCGTCCCCGACACGTGTGGCGTCCCCGGGCGGGACGAGGACCAGATTGCAGGGGCCAGTCGGGGCCTGTCAGAACCGTTCGGGCCCCCATGAGGAGTCGCAGCCTCAGTTTAGCTTGTCTGATCCCGTGCAAATGAGCCTCCCTCCTCATTCGCTCACCCGCTGCCTCCCGCTCCCGCCCTCGCATGTTAGCGTGTTAGCGTGCTAGCTGGCAAAGGTTCCATTCCC
Organism: Urocampus carinirostris; assembly: GCF_059441175.1. Taxonomy (NCBI): domain Eukaryota; kingdom Metazoa; phylum Chordata; class Actinopteri; order Syngnathiformes; family Syngnathidae; genus Urocampus; species Urocampus carinirostris. The sequence continues at coordinate 3,066,080 of NC_142352.1, read as the reverse complement.
ATCCGTGTCTTTTATATTCCCGTCTGCTGTTGCAGATTGTTCGGCCCCCTCTCCTGCCCCCCGATGTGAAAGGCTCGTTTTTGCTACCGTGCTAGCTGCTGTTTTTGTTAGCAACACAGAGGCGACTGTGTGGATTTGAGAGTAACATTTAAGATCGGAAGGCAGCACGGCGGCGCAGTGGTTAGCGCGTGTGCGGCACAGTTCTAAGGTCTTGGGAACCTCCTGCGTGGGTTCAAATCCAGCTACCGGATTTCCTGTGCGGAGTTTGTATGTTCTTGCGTGGGTTTCCTCCGGGCACTCCGGTTTCCTCCCACATTCCAAAGACATGCATTTCAGGTGGATTGGCCGGTCCAAATTGTCCCTAGGTGTGAATGAGCGAGCGAGTTGTCTGTCCCCGTGTGCCCTGCGATTGGCTGGCAACCATTTCAGGGTGTCCCCTGCCCACTGCCCGATGATTGCTGGGATGGTCTCCAGCAACCCCGTGACCCTACTGGGAATAAGTAGTGCAGCTAATTAGATGAGATGAGATGAGATTTAAGATCGGACTAGGGTGAGAAGGTTTGGGACGCTTTGAAGGGAAAGGGTTAGGGCCAAGGGGTAGGGTAAAGGTAAAGGAACAACTTAAATGCATTCTAAATTCACGATTTATTAAGGAATGAAAAAGTCAGAATTTTGAAGATTATAATAAGCAAAAGAATATCGAGAAAAACAAAAGCTTTTATAATTGAATCTGTCACGGTTGCCATGGCGCCCAATTGGCCCCGTCCGTGTAGTCCCAGCTGCAGCTTGTTGACAGATTAGCTTCCCCACTATTTAAATCCAGTCAATCCCTGGTGGTCGGTCCGTCTGCGAATCTCTGTTTTTACATGGCGAGCCCTTTTTCACCTGTCCCGTTTTTTGCTCAGGTTTGTCTCCCGCTACGATCGGTTTTAAACTCGACCAGGTTTGCTCTCCCGTCCCGAATTACGAGCTGTTTTGAGAAAATAAATAAATGTTTCAATAAGTCAATCGATTTTGTGTTGTAGTTGACTTTAAATCTGTTCAGAGTGTTAACAATTTATGTTGTTTCATATTTTACATATTTTTTTGTAGATCTGTGAATATTTTAATTTCGTCTATTTTGCAGGAACACCCTGCAAAACAAATGAAACGACTAATTACTGAATAATTTGGTGCACAATGTTTTATTATCATCAACAATCTATCATTAAAAAATACAAAAACTCTGAGGAGCCGAGGAGCCAAAAAAGCCGGGTTTCTAAAGAGAGTTGTCCTCTTGGGTGCAATCAATGCCAGAATGTCAAGCCACCAAAAAAGGCCTGTCGCCGCCATTTTCACACACTTCTTCTTGGGGGTGTTAGAGTCAGACTGCCAGGAATCATGACAATGGCAACGATTTCAAGCATGTACGAGTACTTCGCCCAAAATTCAAGCATTTTCCTGATCTTGGAAACACAATATTCAAGCATTTTCAAATATTTCAAGCACCTGATCACAATACTGGGTCTTTCAGGAGAAAAACACAAAAATCTCTCATTTTCACAATTTGAGCGATACAAGACGTGTTTCGTGAGAACGTGTCATATATCTATTTGTAACAAAGCGCGCGGTCATAAATCAATGCGGCCTTTTCCTGTCGGCCATCCGGCTCAGGTTCTAAATAGATCCTAGCTATTCATGTGCGTGCCGGGCACCATGGCGACGCGCATCAGTAATGTTAGCGCCGGCTAACGCGATAGCGCTAGCTAACTGGATAGCGCTAACGTAATAGCGGAGGCTAAAATGAAGCCGTTAATGAAGGCCATTGATCGGCAAAAAATCTGATTAGCATACAGTCCCGTTGATCAATGCATTAACCGATTTTCGTTGCCTGCTCCCCTGCTGGAGCCTATCCACCCCCCCACACCCTTGCATCGTGATTTCCTGGGTTTCAAAGTGAGCGAGGGAGTCGGAGCTAATGCGCATCGATCGGCTGCCTTCGCTCAGGAATACAAAGCGTTTGATTAGCCCGTGACGCGGCGTGCTAGCACGTACGCTTTGTTGGACGCTTAAGAATTTGAAACTATAGAAAAACGATGTTGTCTTTAGGAGTTTACTTATGCCCGACGAACTAAAGTATCCATTACAAGTGTTGATTAGTATTAACCCATTTAACGTCCCCGTCCCCTGTTTCCAAAAGTGGCCATTTGTAGAGCAGTATACAGCCATAAAACCTCTGCAACCGTGTATTTCACTCCGGCCAATGATTTAGACATTTTGAAAGAGTTGTAAATGTTTGACTTATCTTTACAGGTCTCTATCACTATTGCGTGCGTTATAACGCTGAGTAAAAATGAATCTTGAAACTTCGGAAATTTGTGCATCGTTCTTTTCAGAATTTCTATGGCTAACCAATGTGTCATTCATCCATTGATTCGGTTACCACTGGCTTAAGATAGTAGAAGCTAAAGGAGGCTATCTTTGTTTTCTCAATACAGGCGCTAATGCAGGCTATGGACCATCAAAAAGAAATCCTGTAATTGGCACTAACTCTAAGCAAATAAAAAGAATAAAAGCAAGATTGTGCAGTATATGTTGGAACAGCTCTAACTGAACAAAACATGAATTAGAGGGGAAGCAGCAAAACCTATGAGTGGATTGAACATCTACATGTTCTAACACCAACCAACAGTAAATGAACGAAACATGAAAGGGGACAACACAGAAAGTGTTGGGACACTAACTCTAAGCAAATAACAAAAAATAAAAGCAAGATATTGCAGTATATGTTGGAGAGCAGCTCTAACAGAACAGAACATGAATTAGAGGGGAAGCAGCAAAACCTACAAGTGGCAAGAAACATCTACATGTTCTAACACCAGCCAGCAGTAACTGAACGAAACATGAAAGGGGACAACACAGAAAGTGTTGTGACACTAACTCTAAGCAAATAAAAACATGAAAGGAAGAAAGTGCAGTATATGTTGAAAAAGCTCTAACTGAACAGAACATAAATTAGAGGGGAAACAGCAAAACCTTCAAGTGGATTGTACATCCACATGTTCTAAAACCAGCCAACAGTAACTGAACGAAACATGAAAGGCGACAACACAGAAAGTGTTGGGACACTCGCTCTAAGCAAATGGCGCTTGTGCGGCACAGTTCATGTCATGGGAACCTGTCGTGGGTTCAAATCCAGCTCCAGACTTTCTGTGCGGAGTTTGTATGTTCTCCCCGTGCTTGCGTGGGTTTCCTCCGGGCACTCCGGTTTCCTTCCACATTCCAAAGACATGCATTTCAGGTGAATTGGCCGGTCCAAAATTGTCCCTAGGTGTGAATGAGCGAATGAGTTGTCTGTCCCTGTGTGCCCTGCGATTGGCTGGCAACCAGTTCAGGGTGTCCCCTGCCCACTGCCCGATGATTGCTGGGATGGGCTCCAGCCCCCCGCGACCCTACTGAGGATAAGCGGTACGGCTAATGAGATGAGATGAGAAAAGAAAGATAGTGAAGTATATGTTGGAACAGCTCTAACTGAACAGAACATGAATTAGAGGGGAAGAAGCAAAACCTACAAGTGGATTGAACATCTACATGTTCTAACACCGGCCAACAGTAACTGAACGAAACATGAAAGGGGACAACACAGAAAGTGTTGTGACACTCACTCTAAGTAAATACATTTTAAAAAAAGAGGATAGTGAAGTATATGTTGGAACAGCTCTAACGGAACAGAACGTGAATTAGAGGGGAAAAAGCAAAACCTACGAGTAGACTGAACATCTACATGTTCTATCACCAGCCAAAAGTAACTGAACAAAACATGAAAGGGGCAACAACAGAAAGTGTTGGGACACTAACTCTAAGCAAATACAAAAAATGAAAGCAAGATAGTGCAGTATATGTTGGAACAGCTCTAACTGAACAGAACATGAATTAGAGGGGAAGAAGAAAAACCTACGAGGGGATTGAACATCTACATGTTCTAACACCAGCCAACAGTAACTGAACAAAACATGAAAGGGGCAACAACAGAAAGTGTTGGGACACGAACTCTAAGCAAATAAAAACATGAAAGTAAGATAGGGCAGTGTATGTTGGAACAGCTCTAACTGAACAGAACATGAATTACAGGGGAAGCAGCAAACCCAACGAGTGGATCGAACATCTACATGTTCTAACACGAACCAGCTACAACCCAACAAAACATGAAAGTCAGATGATGCAGCATATATACACTCACACACACGGTTTTATGAATTTAAATTCCAAGTCTTTTAAAAATAATTCCCAACATGGAAGCGGCTATTTTTTTTCCTCCGAGTCTGTCGATGCGCGTTTGCTCGTCGAGTGTTAGCACGCGCGGTAAGCTAGGTGACATCTCGGCGGGGCTTTCTTCCAAAAATGGGAAAAAAACGGAGCAGAAACAACAAGAGGTGTTAAAAAGAGCAATATGTTGTTTTTCATGCGCCTCCTCGCCCGTTAGCTTATTTTAGACCACCGTTGTCCAAAATGCGGCCCGCGGGCAGGATCAGGCCCGCCGAAGGTTTCGATCCGGCCTGCGAAACAACACCCGAAGAAACAAAAGAGAAAAATAAGCTGCAGTTTGAAATATGTCCAGTTGATGTTGACAAAGCAAGGTCTCATCTCCCATTAGCTGCACCGCTTATCCTCAGTAGGGTCGCGGGGGGTGCTGGAGCCCATCCCAGCAATCATCGGGCAGTGGGCAGGGGACACCCTGAACAGCCAGTCGCAGGGCTCAGTCACACCTAGGGACAATTTGGACCGGCCGATTAACCTGAAATGCATGTCTTTGGAATATGGGAGGAAACCGGAGTGCCCGGAGGAAACCCACGCAAGCACGGGGAGAACATACAAACTCCGCACGGTAAGGCCGGGAGCTGGATTTGAACCCACGCAGGAGGTTACCACGACCTCAGAACTGTGCCGCACCCGCGCTAACCAAGCTCATTAAACAAGCTATATAATCTATTCTGACACTTTATGATGAAAACCCACAGAACAAACTCTAAACTGCCAAAAACACCAGTTGAGCACACAGAGCAATTTGGTTGGGTGAGCGGTAGGGCGTTGGGTATTATACTCACTTCTCTCTGCTTGACGCAGTCTGCGCTGTGGGCGAATGAGTCAGTATCTCCATTTGCAGTATTTTGTAACATTTTTACAAAAGAACTTTGCTTGCACCATGTTTTAAAACCATTATTTATGGAAAAAAATGGAGGTCAAAATGAGCTTTAACTATGTTAAGTAACTGGAGGAGGGAGATAAGTTTAATGGGATGTATAGTATTGATTAACAGGCTCTGGCATTGTTCTTATGTCATAAACTTTGAGTATTGAGTATACTGCGTCCAGGTTAGCATACCTCGTTAGCATATGACAAAAACAAATACAAGCGAAGGGGGCGTTTCGTAGTTAAAGTGAAACTTGTAAATTATGGGATAGATAAGATGTACGGATTAAGATCCTGTCTATGGAGAATGAAAGTAGGTCTTGCAAAATGATTGGCCCCCTGTGAGTTAATACTTTACAACCTCTTTCAGCCACAAGTCTTCTTGGATCTGCCTCTCCCTAATTTTCTCTTTTTTTGTTTCTCTTTCTCTCTTGCTTTCTCCTTCTCTCTTTCTCCCCTTCTCTATCTCTCTTTCTATTTCTCTTTGCACTTCTTTCTTTCTCTTTCTATCCCCCTGTCTCAGTATTTCTCGTTTTATCTCTTTTGTTTCTCACATTCTCTCTCTCTCTCTCTCTCTCTCTCTCTCTCTCTCTCTCTCTCTCTCTCTCTCTCTCTCTCTCTCTCTCTCTCTCTCTCTCTCTCTCTCTCTCTCTCTCTCTCTCTCTCTCTCTCTCTCTCTCTCTCTCTCTCTCTCTCTCTCTCTCTCCACACCCTTTTTCTCCCACTATGTCTCTTTCTCTCTCTGTGTCTTTTAACCTCTTTTGCTCTAACTTCCTTTTCTACTTTTCTCTCTTCCTACCCTTCGCGCTTTCTTTTCTCTTTTCTCTCCTTCGGTCTTTCTATTTCTCTTTGGATTTCTTTCTTCCTCTCCCTTTCTTTCCCCCCTCTCTCACGACTTTTTATCTTTTGTTTCTCACGCTCTCTTCCTCTCTCTCTTTTTCTCTCTTTGTCCCACCCTCGCTCATTTTCCCTCCCTCTTTCTCTTATTTCTTGATCTCTCTTCTTCTTTCTCTTTAATCTACTAGTCCGGCCCCCGACAGAATGGTTGTTCTATCGTGTGGCCCCCGAGTTGTTGATCATGTTGATGAAATATGCTAATGATTACATGCTAAAAGTGATGCTAACGGCTACATGTTAACTTCTTCATGCTAAAAAAATCTGGTAATGGCAATATTTTAACAACTTCATATTTACAAATTCTGCTAATGAGCTCATGTTGATGAATTATGCTAATGAGTACATGCTAAAAACTGATGCTAACGGCTAAATGCTAACTTCTTCGTGCTAAAAAATTTGGTAATGGCAATATTGTATCGACTTCATATTTACAAATTATGCTAATGAACTCATGTTGATGAGTTATGCTAACGGATACATGTTAAAAAGTGATGCTAACGGCTAAATGCTAACTTCTTCATGCTGAAAAATAATTCTAATGCTAACATGCTAACGACTCAGCAAATTGAATGGGCTCAATGCATTCCGAATGGGCAAATTCAAATAGAATGGCTCATCCCTTACGAACATGTACATTTTTATTTTTTTTTTAATGTGTAATAACAGTGTTATTACTATGTTATTACCATGAATGTGTTTTTTTTTAGACCTCCACAAGACATAGCCTTGTTGCTAACGGTTTTGGGCCCCTCTCAAATGAACTTGTCAGTACCAGGGGGGGTGGGTGTGCTAGAGTCCCCCCACAGAACCAAGTAAGAAATGACAGAAACATCTCTCTGAGTGAAAAACTTTATGCTAACTCATAATGCTAACAACCGGGGTTATATATACATGCCGGGATCATCTTCAAGATCAATCACAACTCTTATAATTGCCGTAGGAATTGTCTAGTTTTATAAGCTTATCTTCTCTGTTCCTTTATCTTCTTGGCTTTTTTTACCTCACTGTGAATGCGTGAAACTGGAGTGTCATGCCCAATTTCGTTAACCCATTTTGCAACAATGACAATAAAGGTATATTCTATTCTATTCTATTCTATTCGAGTGAGATTTTATTGATTTGTGTTTTGGTCACAAGGTTCCGATACCATTTTCGGGAATTCGGGATCAAGCCATCTCAGGGAATCCAACGTCCGAGCGGCGCCCGGAGACGACCGGCGCCCGGTACGGGCGCTAGCTCGGTGGCGCTACACAAAAGGCTAATTGTTTTAGCCCAGATGTTGCGGTGGCGGCACAACAAGCAGGATCCAATGTTCCCACTGAGCTGATGAGCCCAATCAGTGAAATGATTAAAAATTGATTTTGTCCCTGTAATTACAGTATGTAAACTACTTAGCCGCCATTGCAAAGGAAGTGATTTTCTAATTACGTATATACTCTGCTGTCTAATGATTGCTTTTTTTTCCAGTAATGAAGAGAGGGTCCTAACGACTCCGCCGTGTTTTGTTTTTCGAAAGGGGAGGAAGGAGGAAAGGGGGGAGAGGAACGACGCCAGGGGTACAGGAGGAAGGGGGGAAGAAGCTTAAAACCCTCGCGTGAAAATTTTAGCTTTTTCGGCTAATGCTAACTCGCTAAATGCGCGCTAGTACCCCGGGATCAGGGTTGGGTAGGGTTACTTTAACTGGATTACTTTCAATGACTTTTGGATTACTCCAATACCAAATATGCTAATAAAAGACAAAAGAAACTAAATATGAATAAAATGACTCACAACACGTGGTAAGCTTTCTCTCCTGGCTTTGATCTCTTTGATCCCCCCCCGCTTTACAAAGTTTTCATTTTTTCTGCCCCTCGTTACGGCCTTTTTCCCAACTACACCGTGTCAACAACAAGCTTTGCAATTTTCATGCATTTAATACGTCTAGGATGCCAGTCTGCTATTGGTCGATATCATATAAAGTGCTTGTCAGCTATTGGTTTGTAACACAGCGTCATGAAGACGATATCAATACACAATAGGCTGAATTACAACCCACAATGCATTTCTCAGTTCAGAACCATAAGTGACAAACTTAAATTTGTTCAGCTACGGGTCCGTAGACTAGCAGTGGTGCGAAAACATGATAACCATTGAAACGATGCTTGTGATTATCAAAAATACAAAGAATGCACCAGAGTTGGGTAGGGTTACTTTAACTGGATTACTTTCAATTACTTTTGGATTACTTCAATACCAAATATGCTAATAAAAGACAAAATAAACTAAATAGGAATAAAATGACTCCATTTTGTGCAGGCTTCGGGAGTAACGGAATACATGGAACGGCAAAAATGATGTCGGCAAGCTGTTTGGATTTATTTTCATTTTGTTTCTGTAGCATTTTATGTTGGTTATGCCGGAGATCAAGGAGATCAAAGCAAGGAGAGAAAGCTTACCACGTGTTGTGAGTCATCATTGTATTCATATTTAGTTTCTATATAAAGAAACATGGCTGATTTGACTTGAGGTTTGAGTTTTTCCTTGCCCTCATGTCGGTTTTAGATCAGGAGATGGTGTCATAATAGTCTGTAGTCAGTAATAGTCTGTGGTAAATGCAGCACTTTGAGACTCTGTGATTAAGGGCTATATAAAGAAACACGGCTGATTTGACTTGAGGTTTTTGAGTTTTTCCTTGCCCTCGTGTCTGTTTTAGATCAGGGGACGGTGGCATAATAGTCTTTAGTCTGTAATAGTCTGTGGTCTGTGCAGCACTTTGAAACTCTTTGTGATTAAGGGCTATATAAAGAAACATGGCTGATTTGACTTGATGTTTTTCAGTTTTTCCTTACCCTCATGTCGGTTTTAGATCAGGGGCTGGTGTCATAATAGTCTGTAGTCTGTAATAGTCTGTGCTCTGTGCAGCAAATTGAGACTCTTTGTCATTAGGGGCAAAATAAAGAAACATGGCTGATTTGACTTGAGGTTTTTGAGTTTTTCCTTGCCCTCATGTCGGTTTTAGATCAGGGGCTGGTGTCATAATAGTCTGTAGTCTGTAATAGTGTGTGGTAAGTGCAGCACTTTGAGACTCTTTGTGATTAAGGGCTATGTAAAGAAACATGGCTCATTTGACTTGAGGTTTTTGAGTTTTTCCTTGACCTCATGTCGGTTTTAGATCGGGGGATGGTGTTAGAATAGTCTGTAATAGTCTGTGCTCTGTGCAGCTCTTTGAGACTCTTTGTGATTAGAGGCTAAATAAAGAAAGATGGCTGATTTTACTTGAGTTTTTTGAGTTATTCCTTGCCCTCATGTCAGTTTTAGATCAGGGGATGGTGTCATAATAGTCTGTAGTCTGTAATAGTCTGTAGTAAGTGCAGCACTTTGAGACTCTTTGTGATTAAGGGCTATATAAAGAAACATGGCTGATTTGACTTGAGGTTTTTGAGTTTTTCCTTGCCCTCATGTTGGTTTTAAATCAGGGGATGGTGTGATAATAGTCCATAGTCTGCAATAGTCTGTGCTCTGTGCAGCACTTTGAGACTCTTTGTGATTAGGGGCTAAATAAAGAAACATGGCTGATTTTACTTGAGGTTTTTGAGAGGTTCCTTGCTCTCATGTAGGTTTTAGATCAGGGGGTGGTGTCATAAAAGTCTGTAGTCTTCACAAACCATTGAGACTTCTTCTTGATCACTCCCGAAAAACTTTTTTAGCGCTTTTCGCTTTGAAGCGAGTTAGCAAGCGCTCGGGATGCTCGGTGTTGGGGGCCTTTGGAACGAACGGGGGCAGGGTAGGGGGCACGTATTGGCGGGTGGGCCTTTGCTCATTTGGAGAGCTTTAGCAATTATACAATTAGTCAAGAATGTAGGGCAGCGGACCCCCGGATAACAAGTTCCCTCGCTTTCCAGTTAGCTTCTCTAAACAGGAAGTCAATTCATTCTCAGCAAAAGTGGCACATACCCGCCTCCCCCCATGCTAACCCGACCCCCTGGAGGCTAGCGTCATCTTCGGGCTACGCTAATAGATGACGTGACGGGTCACTAAGGTCTTTTCTCCCAGCATGCCTCAAAAGTCTATTAACGAAGCCCCCCGTCCCCCCTCTCTCTCTTAGCCCTTTGTTTTGCTAGCGTAAATTGCTTGACGACCAAAACCAAATTGTTTTGTAATTAAGACGTTCCCCGCGCTAGGCCTCGGCGGATGCGCGCCGCACGCATGCTAGCTACTAATCACTGCGGACAGAGACAACGAGTCCTTGTAGCATGCTAGGAGTGTAGCAAACTTTAACTTAATCGAAAGCTATTAAATCCAAGCGCTTGTTAAAGTGGCAGTGTGTAATTATTCACTTAAGAGTTAAGCGGAGGCGTGTGCATTTGAAAAGACTACGGGAGCCTGAAGGGTAACACATGGCAAGGGCAGACATACATACCACAAAACACGTGGCTGGAGAAGGAAACAGTGTGAAAAATGTGAAGAAGACAAGACTGAATCACAGAATTCGAAAAAGTTTGTTGGATATGCCAGCTTTGGAAGGCAAGAGATACTTAAGGACAAAGCGGTAGAGGCTAACTGTGATGGTTGCCATGGCGCCCAATTGGCCCCGCCCATGTGGCGCCAGCTGCGGCTCGTTGAGAGATTGGCTATCTTTCTATATTAAGATCAGTGCTCTCTTGCTTCCTTTGTCAGCCCGTCAACGAACCTCTGCACCTGCAAGACTTGTGTTTTGACTCCGTCCCGTTTTCCTGTTGGGATTTCAAGTCCGGTATTGTTGCCGTTTTTTTTTTTGTCCTGTTTAATTTCAGGTTACAGTTTTGTTATTGTCCTGTTTATTATTTTATCCAGTTTCCGTTCCTGTATAGTTTCTCCTGTTAATTTTCGATATTCTGATTTGTTATCTATCCTGTCCGTCACTTCCTGTCCGGTATTGACCCTATCCGTCCGATATCAACTCGGGCAATTGGAATCGATCTCGTCGGCCTCTGGCTTCCTATCATTCCACGCCAGACTGCTGGCTAATGTGCATGAATCGCCATTTCCCGTAAAATAAAAGCTTGTATGAGAACGTTACGCGATTGGGTCCTGATCCTGTTCTGGTTCCTGACACAAACAATATCAAGAGTGGATAGCAGCAAGTTGTAGCCTGCACTTGAGTGGCTAACATGAATGGCGAGAGAAAGAAACAGTGTGAAACAAGTTGAATATGTGGCATACAAATATGTTTATGTGATGGTTTTCTGTAGTAGTTTAAACATGACAAAAAAATCTAAGTTATGCATTGATGAGGCGGACCCAAGTGCAGACACACAGACTGACTGGCGAGAGTTTATTTAAAAAAGGCACTCTGCACATGGGACGGGAGTGGGGACGTCAGCAAAACACACAGCTGACAAAGATTAGTAGGTCCAGAATGAATCCACGATAGGTTTACTCAAGCAGATAAAGAACATCAAGGGTCAGCTTTTGCTGTAGGCACAGTCCTGTAATACCGGGTTCCTGATTCAATTCAGGTGAGGGTGGCCTTTTTTAACATTTCCCAATGATTTAAATTGTTAAGAATAAATGTTAAATACCAAATGACTAACATATGTATTAAAATTTAATAATACATTTTTATAAGATTTATAATTTTTTGCGACTCCACACCTATTTGTATTTCTTTTTATGTCTCTTTAAAAAATTAGGGATGCCGGACCACAGATTTAGCCAAACACATCCATTAGCTTAGCGCTAAAACTCACCACACTACACGTCCACTAGCTTAGCAACTCCAGTTAGCGACACGACGCTACATCTCAGGACGCATCCGAGTGTCACCCGTCGCCGTGTTCTGATTAGGACCACACGCACAAAAACCTCTTAAATAATTACGCCGCCATGTAAAAAAAAAAAAAAAAAGTAGTAATTATGATGATTAACTCCCGCCAAGTGTGACACTCTTGCGTCTGGCAAATGAAGGTTGTCACGCCAAGACGTGAAGAGACTTCCGCCGGGACACCAATCACGTCTTATTTATACCCGCCGAGAGGCTACGGCGCTAAAGGGAGAAGAAAACGGACACGATCTTCCCGCCATGTCTTTTTTTTCCCTGCGTTTACAAAGTTAGATGTTTGTTTAAATGTTTTGAAAACTGGATTTTTTTTTGTAGCATTTCAGTTAGGCAACGTTTTCTTGGAAGGGTGCTACGTTGCTATACATTAGCATTGTCAAGACCCAAGAAACTAGCATTTTAGTCTGAGAGCTAGCTGGTTGTTGGATAAGTTAATATGTCTTGTCAGGATGCTACATAGATATACGTTAGCATACTCAAGACACAAGATAATAGCATTTTAGCGTGAGAGCTAGCTGGATGTGAGACAAATTAATACATACTTTTTTGTCTGGATGCTACGTTGCTATACATTAGTTTATTCAAGACGCAAGCAACTAGCAGTTTAACATGAGTTAGCTTGTTGTTAGACGGATGAACATGATTTCTCATTGTCAAGATGCTACATTGCTATTCATTTGCATACTGAAGATACAAGCAACTAGCAATTTAGTCTAGCTAGCTGGTTGTTGGACAAGTTAATATGTATTTGTCTTGTTATACATTAGCATAGTAAAGACACAACATAATCGCATTTTAGCGTGAGAGCTAGCTGGATGTTAGACAAATTAATATATTTTTTTGTCAGGATGCTACGTTGCTATATATTAGCATACTCCAGACCCAAGAAACTAGCATTTTAGTTTGAGATCTAGCTGGTTGTTGGACAAGTTAATATGTATTTGTCTTGCTATACGTTAGCATACTCAAGACACAAGATAATCACATTTTAGCGTGAGAGCTAGCTCGATGTTAGACAAATGAATATGATGTTTTTTTTTCTCGGTTGCTACGTTGCTATACATTAGCATACTCAAGACTCAAGAAACTAGCGTTTCAGTCTGAGAGCTAGCTGGTTGTTGGACAAATTACTATGTATTTGTCATGTTATACGTTAGCATACTCAAGATACAAGATAATAACATTTTAGCGTGAGCGCTAGCTGGATGTTAGACAAATGATTGTATACTTTTTTGTCAGGATGCTACGTTGCTATACATTAGTATATTCAAGACACACGACACTAGCAGTTTAGCATGAACTAGCTAATTGTTAGACAGATGAACATGAATTTGTATCCTCAAGATGCTACCTTGCTATACATTTGCATACTGAAGACACAAGTAACTACCATTTTAGCGTAAAAGCTAGCTGGTTGATAGACAAATTAACTATGTTTTTTCGGAATGCTTTGTTGCTATAGATTAGCATACCAAAGCCACGAGCAACTAACATTGTAGTGTGAGAGCTAGCTAGCAGTATGTTAGACAAAGTCATACGATTTTTTTCTTGTGAGGATGCTACATTAGCATACTGAAGACACAAGCAACTAGCATTTTAGTTTAAGAGCTATCTTGTTGTTAGGCAAATTACCATGGATTTTTCTTGTCAGTCAAGTCATGTTTTTTTGTATAGTCCTTCATCACAAGAGGTCTTAAAGGACAGACTACTATTACACCTTCCCCTGATCTACAACCTACATGAGGGCGAGGGAAAGCTCAAAAACCTCAATAAGAGGAAATAAAAAAACCTTATGCTAAATTTCTGTGCATTAGCATATACAAGACACAAGCCAATAGCATTTTAGCGTCAGCGCTAACTGTAAACAGTTTTGGAAAAGTGCCAGGGAGACGCTCCCCAGCGCTAAAGAGCCGCATGCGGTTCCTGAGCCGCGGGTTGCCGACCCCGGCTTTAGCGGGAGTACAAAAGGTCCGTGAGAAAAAAACAAAACAACAGTCAGATATTGATTTGGAATTTAGCGCCGATCAATTTTCACCAACTGCTTTCAACCTCCATCTTCCCCCCAAACCTTCTCCATTCAGCAAGCATGCGTATTATGTTTATATCGATAACGAGCTTTGCCGATATTCGAACGTTACAATAAAATGAAAATTTATTTAAAACACAGAAAAATAGCTAAGTTAGCATCAACATGTTAGCTAACATGGACAACGAACAGAAAATGAAATCGAATAGTGACAAAACATCAAATAAAACTTGTTTTATTTTGTTAGCACTTCCTGAATAAAAGTGTCATGGGACCAAGCTAAACCAATCAACAGCTAGCAACAGGAAACAAGGAAATACAGTACTGAGTTACAAACCCCAAGTGACTGAATAACAAAAATACAATCAAAGTTTCAAAAAAAATGCCAAAACAAAATGAATAAGGTATTTTTACATATTTTACGAACATTAGCATTAACAAGTTAGCTAACAAGAACTTTGAGAAGTTTGTTTTGGGAGAAAATTAAATCGAATATCGACAAAACATCAAGTAAAACTAGCCAGTTTTATTTAGCATGTATGAGTGTCATGTGACCAAGATAAACCAATCAACCGTTAGCAACATAAATCAAGGAAATACTGAGTTATGAACCCCAAGTGACCGAATAACATAAAGACAGTCAAAGTTTAAAAAATAATCGCCAAAACTAAATAAAAAGGGTATTTTTATGTGTTACCTTCATTAGCATTAAGCGTTAGCTAACAAATAATCACAAATCGGTTTTAAAAAGGCTAGATTGTTTAATTTTGCTAGCACTTCCTGAATAAAAGTGTCATGGGACCAAGCTAAACCAATCCACTGCTGGCAACAGGAAACAAGGAAATACAGTACCGTGACTGAATAACATAAAGACAGTCAAAGTTTACAAAAAAATTGCCAAAATTAAAAAAATAGGGTATTTGTACATGTTTTACTAAAATTAGCATTAACACGTTAGCTAACAAATAATCACAAATCGGGTTTAAAAAGGCGAGCTTGCTTTATTTTGCTAGCACTTCCTTAATATAAGTGTCATGTGACCAAGATAAACCAATCAACCGTTAGCAATACAGATCAAGGAAATACTGAGTTACGAACCCCAAGTGACCAAATAACTTAAAGACAGTTTAAAAACTCAAAAATCAAATATTTTTTTTGATAGTAGATTAATTCAAGACCGAAAAAAAAAAGCCGAGTGAAAATCCACTGTCTACTTTAAAACAAAGCTATCACGCTTTATTTTGCTAGCACTTTTAAATATAAGTGTCATGTGACCGAGCTAAACCAATCAACCATTAGCAATACAAAACGAAAATTTACAGCGCTACAATCCCCAAATGACTTGAGAACATAAAAAATTGTCAAATATTAAACATGTGCCAAAAAGAAATAAGGTATGTTTTTCTTTTACTAACGTTAGCATCAACATGTTAGCTAAAAAGTATTAGCTTATCTTTATGGAGGAATTTGAATTATTCAAAAGAAGATAAAATCAACTTTGCAAAGCTCTTAAACATAGAATAAAAGTTACAAAAGAGCCAGAGAAATAAACAGTCAGCTTTAGAAAATGCTAACACTGTTTTGCTAGCTAGGTCAAGAAACTCATTTGAACTCGGGGGCCACACGATAGAACAAACATTCTGTCGGGGGCCGGACTAGTAGATTAAAGAGAAAGAAAAAGAGAGAGAAAGAAATAAGAGGAGGAGAGGGAGAGAAAAAGAGGGAGGGTGGGACAAAGAAAGATATAGAGAGAGAAAAGAGAGAAAGAGAGAGAGAGAGAGAACATGAGAGACAAAAGAGATAAAACAAGTAATAGTGAGAAAGGGGGAAGGAAAGAGAAAGAAAAAAATACAAAGAGAAATAGAAAGAGATAAAAAGAGAAGGGGAGAAAGAGAGAACAAAAGAAAGAGAAGGCAAAAGACCCAGAGCGAGAAAGACACAAAGACAAACAAAGAGAGATAAAATGAGAGACACAGAGAGTGAAAGAAAGAGAGAGACACACAGAGTGAAAGAGAGAGAGAGAGAGTGAAAGAGAGAGAGAGACAAGGAAATAATGTGAGAAACAAAAGAGATAAAATGAGAAATAGTGAAAGAGGATAGAAAAAGAAAGAAAGAAATCCAAAAAGAAATAGAAAGAGAAATAGAGAAGGGGAGAAAGAGAGAAGGGAGAAACAAGAGAAAGAGAAAGAAAGATAAGAGAGAGCAAAAGAGAGGGCAAAAGAAGGTAAAAAGACCCAGAGAGAGAAAGAGACAAAGACAAACAAAGAGAGAGAAAATGAGAGACACAGAGAGTGAAAGAGAAAGAGAAAGAGAGAGAGAGAGAATGTAAAAACAAAAGAGATAAAACAAGAAATAGTCAGACAGGGGGGTAGAAAGAGAGAGAAAGAAATCCAAAGAGAAATAGAGAGAGAAATAGAGAAGGGGGGAAAGAGAGATGGGGAAAACAAGAGAGAAAGAGAAAGAGAGAGTAAAAGAAAGAGAGGGCAAAATACAGTAAAAAGACCCAGAGAGAAGAAAAACAAAGAAAGAGAAAATAAGAGACACAGAGAGTAAAAAGGGAGAGAGAGAGAGAGAGAGAGAGAGAGAGAGAGAGAGAGAGAGAGAGAGAGAGAGAGAGAGAGAGAGAGAGAGAGAGAGAGAGAGAGAGAGAGAGAGAGAGAGAGAGAGAGAGAGCGTCTTTGTGAGAGGCACCTGGCTTCGGCAACATCAATTGGACCTATTTCAACCTGCAGCTCGTTTTTTTCTCGCGCTTCTCTGAGCGTTGTCTTGCCGGCCGGATTCTAAATAGAGCTGTCCTTTTTGGTGGTGAAGTGCAGTGACGGAGTCATTTCCACACATTTTTACTATTTATTTAAATTTAATGCGCGGTGGATAGAGTCAAACTGCATGCCCTTCCCTTAAAATTCCAGCATTTTCCCTGACCTTGAAAGCAAAACATTTAAATTCAAGCGTTTTCCAGGATTTCAAGCACCCGGCCAACCCTGATCTCTATTGACATATTTAGAAGACACTTTATTTTGAATAACTTCACGAATGATTTCGATTCTAAACAATTCGGGCGACGCGTCTTTTCCACGCGACGCAAATAGGACGTTTCTGATTGATCGTCCGTAAAAACGGCAAATAGCGCTCGCCTATTTTTTCATAAATGTTTTGTTCCGAGGCAATGAAAGCGCAATAACCGTCCTAATGATTCTCGCACTCGCTCATCGCTCGGGCAAGTTTCATATTTACATATTTATATTCATAATGTAGCGCGGTGGCGGCGGCGGCGCCTCTTATCGCTCGCGACGTGAATTTTTGACAAATTGTCGACGCATCAATCGTCGGGCGGGAAAACGACCTGATGATTTTTTGTGAATTTTGTCTTTCCGACACAGGAAATGACGGAGATCGGCGCCTAAATATTGATCAACAAACATGCTTATTCTCAGATTAGTGAAAAAGTTTGACGAACGTATAGTTCAGTAACCTGTAGCTTGCAAGCCAGATATGGCTTCACATTACGTTTTTGCTTTCCTGTCCCGGCTACTGACCCGTTTTTTTCCGTTTCCGATACCGCCATCTCTCGCCACGGAAGTCCCACTTCCGCGTTCTGAGCGACCTGCTTCCTGCATCCAGCAATCACCGACTACGTTTACTCTCCCGTTCTGGCTTACGACTCGTTTCCAACCCCGATCACGCTCTCCCAGTCCCGGCTTCCGACCAGTTTTTTCCGTTCCCAACACCGCCATCACTTGCCGGGGAAGTCCCACTTCCACGTTCGAAACGACCTGCTTCCTGCATCCAGCAATCACCGACTACGTTTACTCTCCCGGTCTGGCTTATGACTCATTTCCAATCCCGATCACGCTCTCCCAGTCCCGGCTACCGACCAGTTTTCCGCCCCTGACAGTTTTCCGCCAACGCTCGCTACGGAAGTCCCACTTCCGCGTTCAGAGCGACCTGCTTCCTGCATCCGGCAATCACCGACGACGTCTACTCTCCCGTTCTGGCTGAGGACTCGTTTCCAACCCCGATCACGCTCTCCCAGTCCCGGCTACCAACCAGTTTTTTCCGTTCCTGACATCGCCATCGCTCGCCACACAAGTGCCACTTCCGCGTTCGGAGCGACCTGCTTCCTGCATCCAGCAATCACCGACGACGTCTACTCTCCCGTTTTGGCTTACGACTGGTTTCCAATCCCGATCACGCTCTCCCAGTCCCGGCTACCGACCAGTTTTCCGCCAACTCTCGCTACAGAAGATCCACTTCCGTGTTTGGATCACAATCGGAGAGCGACTTGCTTCCCGCGCCCAGCGATCACCGGATGGTGGGGGAAACCCTTCCCTTTCTCTTGGTCTCTTTCACACTTTTTGTTTTGTGTATCTCATTGTCCCTTTTATTTTTCTCTGTTTATTTTTCACTCTTTTTGTCTTTCCCTCTGTCTCCATTTATTATCCCTCTCCTTTTCCTCTCTTTTTTCTCATTTTCTCTCTCTGTCTTCTCTCTCT
Organism: Urocampus carinirostris; assembly: GCF_059441175.1. Classification (NCBI taxonomy): domain Eukaryota; kingdom Metazoa; phylum Chordata; class Actinopteri; order Syngnathiformes; family Syngnathidae; genus Urocampus; species Urocampus carinirostris. The sequence continues at coordinate 3,047,698 of NC_142352.1, read as the reverse complement.
AGCTTTATCTCTCATTTTTCTACCCTTCTCTCTTGTTTTTCTCCCTTTCTCATATTTTTGTCCATTGACATTTCTTTATCTCTTTCAGTCTCTCTCTTTCATTCTCTTTTTATTTCTTACTCTTTCTTTTCTCTCTTCATCTCTCTCTTTATTTCTCTGTTTCCTTCTCTCTTTTTCCCTTTTGTTCTTCCATTTCTGTCTAACTCTCTCTCTCCCCTTTTATCTCTCTTCCTTCCTTTCTTTCTTTCTTTCTTTCTTTCCTTGTCTTTGATTCATTAGTTTGGCCCCTGCAAGTGTTTTTTTTTTCTATGATGGCCCCCCAGCTTGACTCCCCTACCCTGGAGGAAGGTGGCTAGAATCAAGAACACACTCACATCCTTGCATTCAGGTCTCTTTCTGGGAGACAGATACAGAGGAGGGGATTCCCAGCCCCCTCAACCCAACCCATATGTGGCAACACGTATCGTCATCAGGTGACCGAACCCCCCGACCGATCAAATCGACGACAATCATTTTTTGTTTTTTTTCGACCGTACCTTTCGATGGACACCGTTCGCTCCCTCGTTGACTCCTTTGGTTTTGCCGACGTCACCGGGCTGCAAGACAAAAAGGGTGTCACACTAGTTTTATTCCGACCCCCAAAAAACACCACATAACATGCTAACATGCTAACATGCTAAAATATTATTTCTTGAATTAATTACATATTAGCAACAAGCAAGCCAAATGTTTACTCCAAGGATCACATATTTTTGGCAATGGTAGCAGTTAATATAGCAACTAAGTCATTTTTTGTCATTAGAAGCTTCATTCCCATGTTGATCATGTTTTTGCTTCTTCCTTTAGCATCACTGCAAATATTGGGACTCAAAGTTAATGAATACAGTACAATAAAATAGTGCACTAAAGAGAGGGAGCTAATTCTATCATTAGCTTATCGGCATTTTCATGATGCCATGAACACAAACCAATAGCAGAGCAGCGTTTTCAATGACGTTGACCAATAGCAGACAGGCATTTGGTGTAAAATGCCGGAAAAAGGTTAAAAAAAAAAAAAAACTATGTGAAATGAAAACGTCTTAAGGTGGGGTTGCCTTATCCCGGGGTTTCACTGTATAGCACTGTTTTTCAACCTGCGATTGAAAATGTTTAGAAATGATTTCCTGGCCCTGGTTTCATGAATTGTCTTCCAACTTAAATTGAAATGCAACCTAAATCTGTTAAGAACCAGAACAGAATCAGGACCCAAACGCGTGACGTTACTCACACAAGCCTTTTATTTTACAGAAAATGGGGAGTCTTGCACGTTAGGCAGCAGTCTGGCGTGAAATGATAGGAAGCCAGTTGATATCGGACAGATGGGGTCGATACCGGACAGGACGGGACAGACAGGATAATAATAAAAATAAACAGGAAAACTAGACGGGAATGAAACTGGAGAGAATAATGAACAGGCCAAAACTAGACAGGAACGAAACTGGAGACCGATATTCAACAGGACAATATAAGCGGGAACAAAAACAGGATATCGAAATTAAACAGGACAAAAATAGATGGGAACGAAACTGAAAACCGATATTAAACAGGACAAAAATAAACAGGAACAATGCCGAAGAGGGAATACCAACAGGAAAACAGGACCAAGTCAAAACCCACGTCTTGCGGGGCAGAGGTTCGTTGACGGACTGACAAAAGAAAAAAACGAGAGCACTGAGCTTAAAGAGATGGAAAGACAATCTGTCAATGAGCCGCAGCTGGCGCCACACGGGCGGGGCCAAATGCCCGTCATGGCAACCGTGACAAAATTTGCAGTAAGGTTCTTCTTATTATTCGTGGTCACCTGTAATTTCAAGTTATATTATATTTTTAACAATTTTTCGAGTTTTCAAGAAAAATAGAACTTAAAATGCGCAAAAAAATAGATGCCTTCGGAGCAAAAAGTTTGTTTTTCAAAATAAGTTTTAAATAAAAAGAGAATTTCAGCAAAATTATCAGCAACATTTTTATTTGATGTGTTTTATTTTATTGTTTTTTTTCCCAATGTGGGTTTTAATAGCTGGGTCAAACAAAATGAGTGAATATTTTGTCATGAACCGGAACAAGATCAGGACTCAAACGCTTGATGTTCTCACACAAGCCTTTTATTTTACGGGAAATGGGGATCTGGCGTGGAAAGACAGAAACCTAGAGGCCGACGAGATTGATACCATTTGCCCGAGTTGATATCGGACAGATGGGGTCGATAACGGACAGGATGGGACAGACAGGACAGATAACGAATCACGATATCGAAAATTAACAGGATTAACTAGACGGAAAAGCAAACTGGAGAAAATAATAAACAGGACAAAAATTGACGGAAACGAAACTGGAAACCGAAATTAAACAGGACAAAACAGACGGGAACAGTACCGGACAGGAAACACAAGCAGGAAACCGGAGAGAGTCAAAACCCACATCTTGCGGGGCAGAGGTTCGTTGACGGGCTGACAAACGGAGAGTGAGAACACTGAACTTAATACAGACAGAAAGCCAATCTCAGAATGAGCCGCAGCTGGCGCCACACTGGCGGGGCCAATTGGGCACCATGGCAACTGTGACAAAATCACAGTAAGGTTCTTCTTATCATTTGAGGTCACCTGTAATTTCAAGTTGTGTATATATAAATGTTTTATATGTATGTTTTCAAGAAAAATAGAACTTAAAATGCGCAAAAAATCTTTGCCTTCGGAATAAAAAAGTTTTTTTTTTAAATACGTTTTGAATAAAAATTTCAGCAAAATGATCTGCAACATTTTTACGTGATGTGTTTTATTTTATTGTTTTTTTTTCACAATATAAGTTTTAATAGATGCGTTTAACAAAATGAGTGAATAAATATTTCCATGGAGTACCTCATGAGCGGATAACTAATACATATAGATAAAAAAATGTTGTCATATACTGCCACCTACTGATATGGATGAATGTGACAGTGACTCGGCTGATCACATGAAGAAAGCAAAGAAACTAAATAATGGTCAGCCTTGTTCCTAGGATACAATTATTATTAGTTATTCTCAAACCCAACCACTTTATAACACTAGATAGATAGATAGATAGATAGATAGATAGATAGATAGATAGATAGATAGATAGATAGATAAATAGATAGATAGATAGATAGATAGATAGATGTCTAGATAGATAGATGTCTAGATAGATAGAGATATAGATATAGATATAGATGGATAGATAGAGATATAGATATAGATATAGATGATAGATAGAGATATAGATATAGATATAGATAGATAGATAGAGATATAGATAGATAAATATATAGATAGAGAGATAGATAGAGAGATAGATAGAGAGATAGATGTCTAGATAGATAGATGTCTAGATAGATAGATAGATAGATAGATAGATAGATAGATAGATGGATAGACGTCTAGATATATGGATGTCTAGATAGATGGATGTCTAGATAGATAGATGTCTAGATAGATAGATGTCTAGATAGATAGATAGATAGATAGATGTCTGGATAGATAGATAGATAGATAGATAGATAGATAGATAGATAGATAGATAGATAGATAGATAGATAGATAGATAGATAGATAGATAGATAGATAGATAGATAGATAGATAGATAGATAGATAGATGTCTAGATAGATAGATGTCTAGATAGATAGAGATATAGATATAGATATAGATGGATAGATAGAGATATAGATATAGATATAGATGGATAGATAGAGATATAGATATAGATATAGATAGATAGATAGAGATATAGATAGATAAATATATAGATAGAGAGATAGATAGAGAGATAGATAGAGAGATAGATGTCTAGATAGATAGATAGATAGATAGATAGATAGATAGATAGATAGATAGATAGATAGATAGATAGATAGATAGATAGATGGATAGACGTCTAGATATATGGATGTCTAGATAGATAGATGTCTAGATAGATAGATGTCTAGATAGATAGATGTCTAGATAGATAGATTTCTGGATAGATAGATAGATAGATAGATAGATAGATAGATAGATAGATAGATAGATAGATAGATAGATAGATAGATAGATAGATAGATAGATAGATAGATAGATAGATAGATAGATGTCTAGATAGATAGATAGATAGATAGATGTCTAGATAGATAGATAGACAGACGTCTAGATAGATAGATGTCTAGATAGATAGATGGATGTCTAGATAGATAGATGTCTAGATAGATGTCTAGATAGATGTCTAGATAGATAGATGGATAGATAGATTCACAAATTCACATAATTATTATATTATAATTGAAATATAAATATATTTTCATTCAACTGTTCCCTCATTCAATGCCAACAGCTTGGCGGGTCAAATGTTTACGAGGTTTGTTTTTTTCCCTAAAATCTGATTTTATGAGAATTGTTGTTTGTGTGTTTGCATCGCTTTAAAAGGTGGAAGAAAAGCATTTTGGGCCGTAATGAAGGTCCTGATGGAGAACGTTTTTTGCAGCGAACTCCCGAAAGCATTGTTTATGAGTATGTCGAGGGGGAGGATGTTTTTTTTTTCTTTTTTTTTCTTTTTTTTTTCAGGTTACAGTAGCATATGTGCTCGGAAACACATAGAACGCCTTTGGTGAACAAGGTAGCGAGGGGCCCCTGGGAGCCAATTTAGAATGTGACTTAAGGCAACATGATGGCTTTGTACACGCGTGTGTGTTTGCGTGTGGCCCTCGAGTCAACGGCGCCCCCTTCCCACCCGAGCGCAGATGCGAAAAAGTCGTTAGCGGAAAGACTTTTGAGATTGACAGCCCGTCTTCGGGTGAAAACCAAGGGACCAGAAGGGCGAAATTCCTGGGAAAAGCATGGGAAAAATATAGGAAACGTACAGGGAAAGTACAGGTAAAATGCAGGAAGAGTGCAGGAAACATGCAGTAAAAGTGTCAGTACCAGAACGGAAACAGAACCCACTCGCGTAACGTTTACCACAAGTTTTATTGAAGTAACGAGGAAGTGCTGCGCCCACGTTTCGGTGTTCGTTCTTGTACTCGAATTGTGATCCGAACACAGGAGTGGATCTTCCGTAGCGAGCGAAGGCGATGTCAGGTGCGGAAAACTGGTCGGTAGCCGGGACTGGGAGAGCGTGATCGGGGTTGGAAACGAGTCGTAACCCAGAACGGGAGAGTAGACGTCGTCGGTAATTGCTGGATGCAGGAAGCAGGTCGCTCCGAACGCGGAAGTGGGACTTCCGTAGCGAGCGTTGGCGGGAAACTGTCAGGGGGCGGAAAACTGGTCGGTAGCCGGGACTGGGAGAGCGTGATCGGGGTTGGAAACGAGTCGTAAGCCAGAACGGGAGAGCAGACGTCGTCGGTGATTGCTGGATGCAGGAAACAGGTCGCTCCGAGCGCGGAAGTGGGACCTCCGTAGCGAGCGCTGGCGGAAAACTGTCAGGGGCGGAAAACTGGTCGGTAGCCGGGGCTGGGAGAGCGTGATCGGGGTAGGAAACGAGTTGTAAGCCAGAACGGGAGAATAGACGTCGTCGGTGATTGCTGGATGCAGGAAGCAGGTCGCTCTGAACGAGGAAGTGGGACTTCCGTAGCGAGAGTTGGCAGAAAACTGTCAGGGGCGGAAAACTGGTCGGTAGCCGGGACTGGGAGAGTGTGATCGGGGTTGGAAACGAGTCGTAAGCCAGAACGGGAGAGTAGACGTCGTCGTGATTGCTGGATGCAGGAAGCAGGTTGCTCCGAACGCGGAGGTGGGACTTCCGTAGCGAGCGATGGCGGTGTCAGGGGCAGAAAACTGGTCGGTAGCCGGGACTGGGAGAGCAAGACGTGGTCGGAAACGAGTCTTAAGCCGGGACGGGAGAGCAGACATGATCGGGATCAAAAACAGATCGTAATTCGGGACGAGAGAGCAGACGTGGTCGAGATCAAAACAGGTAGTAGCGGGAGACAACCAGAAGCAAAACACAGGTCAGGCGTGAGTCAGGGTCGAAAAAGGGCTTGCCTTGTAAAAACAGAGATTCGCAGACGGACTGACAACAGGGGACGGACAGGAGTTGGTTTAAATAGGGACAGAGAGCCAATCAGAGTCCGAGGCAGTTGGCGCCAAAGGTGATGCACATCGGTGATCATGACATTCAAAGGAGGAGAAAGGTACAGGAGCGTGCAGGTAATGTACAGGATGAAGATGTGAAAAGTGAGGGAAATGTGCTAGAAAACTGGTGAAAAGGATGGGAAAAGTACAGGAAATGCCCAGGGAAAGTACAGGAAGAGCACAGGAAAAGCATGGGTAAAGCAGGAGAAAAGTACAGGAGCGTGCAGGTAATGTACAGGATGAAGATGTGAAAAGTCAAAGAAATGAGCTGGAAAACTGGTGAAAAAGATAGGAAATGTCCAGGTAAGGTACAGGAAGAGCATGGGTACAAGTACTTTACGCGAGTGGGTTCTGCTTCCTGTTTTCCTGTTCTGGTCCTGACAATATATACTGCTTTTTTTTGCGACTTTATGGCTGGGCAGGCAAATTTTGTATGCCTTAACTTTTTGTTACGAGTTTCAGACACTGCGCATATCAGAGACAGAAATATTCCGCCGTGAAGCCTCGCCGACATTACACTAACTTCCCCATATCTGTCAAGCTGTACGTTATTGCCGTACAAAGTACGTTTATAATGCATTTAAAGACGTACAAGAAAATCTGTACGAAAAAACGCAAATTTCTCAATGATGGGTACCATCCGGTATACAGCGACTATCAGGAAACGGCAAATCAGTCGAGTCAAACGAGTTCGCCGCGGTAGCCTCTATCTCTGTATCGTTTTTTGCGTTGCAAACGAAGCGAGCGGTTTGATGCTACTGTGCGCATGGGGATTTCCCATCATGCACCATTCAACAGTGGATTTCATGTGGTAGTTGTGTAGTGAAAGGAAGTTCGTCTCTTTTTTCAGAGTACCGGGTTTTTCGGCTCAACTCATTAAAAAGAGCCGGCTCTCAAACGGCTCGCTGCATTATATTACAAATTATGATGTTGTAAAAGAAGTTAAGAAAAAAAGGAAGTATAAAAGGAGAAAATGAAAAAAAGACAGGTTTGTGGTTTGAATGCAGAAAATGAATGAATAATTTGAATAATAAATTCTACTTAATTCCATTTGCATGTATTTTTTCCTTCTACAGTGAACGTCCAAGCGACTTCATTTTTAAACTTTTTTATATAATAAACCTCATTCATGTTGAGCAACTCGGTATCTCACAACAAAATGTTCATTAACAAAATATATGATATAACGAAACACATGTACAATATAACATGTTAAACTACATGAATAAACAAGTTTGAAAAAAGATTACCGCAAATTCCGGACTATAAGCCGCTACTTTTTTCCCTAACTTTCAACCCTGCGGCTTATTCAGTGATGCGGCCAATTTATGTCATTTTTCTAACGGCCGCTCTCGGCGCTCGAGTGTTGCTACCATTAACTGCCCTGTCAAAGCTATATTATTATTATTAAAGCTTTGAAAACTCTCTCGGTGTACCGTTTTTCTTTGTAAATACGTGTAACCCATGTATAATATGTATTTGCAACTGTATATTTTTGTAATGTATTTATTTGTATTTATTTTAGACACTTATTCTGATATGTTTTGCACGGGTGAACGAAAAATGAGGGGCGGAACAAAGGCGGGGTGCCGAGTTTAAGTGGGGACCGCTAAAGGTGAGGGACAGACAAGGAAAGAAGAGGGGGTAAAAAGTTGGTTAAAGAAAAAGGAGTTGCGTGAGTAAATGTGTTCATCTGATATATTTTTCCCACCCTTACCTTTGGAAATATACACGTTTTTCCTTGGATTACTTTCAACGGGACCCGGACTCTGCAGGTCTGCATCAAACCTTAAGCACCGGTATCATTTTCCGTTCATTTTGCCGGCTGTGATTTTTGGACAGTGGACTTTAATGAAGGACATTTAGTTTCAATCGCGGGACTTGAAGTCGGGTTTGGGTTCATTTTGTATTTGTGTATGTCTAAATGTGGGCGCATGCGGCTTATATACAGGTGCGGCTTGTGTATGTACAAAATCGGTTTTCCTCTTAAAATGCGGTGGGAGCGGCTTATAATCAGGTGCGCTCTATAGTCCGGACTTTATAGTATTTTGTATTTTGTAAGGGGAAAAAATGACCGTTTGTAAAGGCACGGAGCCCTGGAGCTTGACAGGTATGCTTTCCCGTCTTTCGGGCCTCCTTTTCGGCCCAAGTGTGATGGAACGGGGGGGGGGGGGGGGCTTGGAAAAAAAAAAGCTATTTGGAGGCCTTGTCACTTGTGATTATGAGGCGAACGTTGATGTTTGCGAGGAGGCTGAGTGCAGATGGCAGAGTGGAAGAAATGGATCACTAATTTTAACAATGATTAATGAACAGAGATGGAAAATGAATTACATCCGCACACACACCAGCCGGGATTATACTCTCGCCGTGTGTGTGTATGTCAGTGTAAATATATATGTATGAATTGTCTCTTCTTCTTTGCATTTTAATCAAAACGAATGCCAGAAATAGAATGAAATTCGTCAAGCACAAATAGTAAATAGTAAATATAGGGTGTTATTACATGTTATTACAATGGGGTTAAAGGCTTGGGTGTGTGTGCGCAATTTTCTATTTCATTTTAGTCTAAATCAATGCCAGAAACGGATAGATATTATCCTAGATTCAATAATAAACATCATATATATGCACCCATTATCTGCACCGCTTATCCACAGTAGGGTCGTGGGAGTGCTGGAGCGCAGTGGAAACCCTGAACTGGTTGCCAGAGAGAGAGAGAGAGAGAGAGATGTCTAGATAGATAGATGGATAAACATCTAGATCAGGGGTGTCAAACTCATTTTAACTCAGGGGCCACATGAGAGAACAAACATTCTGTCGGGGGCCGGACTAGTAGATTAAAGAGAAAGAAAAAGAGAGATAAAGAAATAAGAGAAAGAGGCAGGGAAAAGGAGAGAGGGCGGGACAAAGAAAGAAAAAAGAGAGAGAGGGAGAGAGCATGAGAAACAAAAGAGATAAAAAGAGAAGGGGAAAGAAAGGGAGAGGAAGAAATCCAAAGAGAAATAGAAAGACAGAAGGAGAGAAAGGAGAAAAGAAAGCACGAAGGGTAGGAAGAGAGAAAGAGAAAAGAGAGAAAAGGTAAAAAGGAAGTTAGAGCAAAATTAGTTAGAAAGACACAGGGAGAGAAAGACAAAGAGCAACAGAGGAAGAGAAAAAGAGACACAGAGAGTGAACGAGACAGAGAGAGAGTGGGAGGGGAAAAAAGAGAGAGCGAGAGAGAGAGAGAGAGAGAGAGAGAGAAAGAAATACAAGTACAATGTCTTTGTGAGAGGCACCTGGCCTTGGCAACATCAAGTTGACATATTTCAACCTGCAGCTTGTTTTTCTCTTGAGCTTCTCTGAGTGTTTTCTCGCGGGCCGGATTCAATCCCTTAGCGGGCCTGATCTGGCCCGCGGGCCGCCTGTTTGACACATGTGGTCTAGATGGATAGATGTCTAGAAAGATAGATGCCTAGATGTCTAGATAGATAGATAGATGGATAGTTAATTATTACATTCAAGATGTTTGTATTTTGTTTTGTTTTGTGTATGGAAATGTTCCTTTCTTCTTTATATTGAAATGAAAATGAAGACAGAAATTGAGTTCAATTGAGTATAATCTGCGAAACTCAGTTTACTCTAGGCAAGCTTCTCGACCCTGACTCACTCCTGTTTTGGCTCCCCGTCTGTTTCCCGGCTACGACCCGTTTTTTTATCTTGACCACGTCTACTCTCCTCTCCTGGCTTTCGACTCGTGGCTGATCCCGACCGTGTTATTTGCTCTCCTGTCCCGGCTACTGACCAATTTTTTTCCGTTCCCGACACTGCCACCGCTCTTCACGCGACCTGCTTCCCACAACCAGCAACCCCCGGATCGTGGGTGCAACCCTTTCCGTTCTTCCCAATAAAACTAAGAAAAATGTACGCAAGTGGGTCCCGTCGCCCTTCTGGTCCTGACAATTAAATGTTATATCGTATATGTTTATTACATTCGTATAAGAACATTCGAACCATGTTTCCTGGTAATTATGTTTTTTTTTCCGAGTAAGTGTCGTTTCTATTTTCGTTTTGTTTCTGCTTTTGTGTTTGAAAAAAGTATTTTGTTCTTTTTACTTTAAATGAAATCAAACCTAGAAATGGGATGGGGCCGGGGGCGCCTCGATCAAAGTCCCGCCGACTGGCCGACTGTGTCAGAACCAGAACGGAGACAGGACCCACTTGCGTTACGTTTCTTTCAGTTTTATTGGAAGAAAGGAAAGGGTTGCACCCACGATCCGGTGATCGCTGGGCGCGGGAAGCTGGGCGCTCTGAACGGGGAAGTGGGACTTCCGTGGTGTCGGGAACGGACAAAAACGGGTCAGTAGCCGGGACAGGAGAGCAAAAACGTGGTCGGAAACGAGTCGTAAGCCAGGTTAGGAGAGTAGACGTGGTCAGGATCAAAAACGGGTAGAAGCCAGGGGACAGAAAACAGATGGCAGTCAGGGTTGAAAAAGGCTTGCCTAGTATTAACTGAGGTTCGCAGACAGACTGACAAAAATGGACAGAAAGCCAATCAGAGTCCGAGGAGCGTGCACAGGTGATGCATATCGGTAATCATAACAGACTGAGAAACTGAGCAACAGCGAGAGAAAGAGAGAGAGAAAAATTGAAACCCAGTAAGTATTTTATATGAGTCGATGTTTTCGGTTTTTTTTTTTTTTTGGCGCATCTTAAATAAAAACCTTGCCTACACTGAGCACCCGCGAGAGAGAGAGAGAGAGAGACAGATAGAGGGAAAGAGAAAGAGAGATATTAATGGTTCAGGAGACATGACAAAAGGAGCGTGACACAAACACTTCTCAGTGAGATGCGGAGCATTGCAGAACAGGTGTCAGCTCACAGTACATTATGAAAGCGGCTATGATATGAATTGGCCAATCGGCATCCCCGATTTAGAGTCAAGGGGTGCTGGCCTGAATCCCGGCTGCCCGAAACATACCTCGATGGTACGGGAAGCATACGTTGTTTTTGTTTTGTTTTTCATGAAAAATCGTGTGTTTCCTGGAGTGAACCAGCGACGATTGAAGCGCGGGGTAGTTTGCGCATCCGAGTTTCCTTCCACACCGCCTCCTTTCCCGCATGACGCAGGAACACTTTGTGTGAATGTATATTTGAACGTGGAATCTTTTTTCACGCTTCCAAAGTGCCAAGCCACACTCACTCATTCATCTGTTCGCCCAACTGTTTTACACGCAAGCGCACACGCGTGTGTTTGCGTGTCACAGGCGTGTGCGCCTCCTTCACACGCAATATGTTAGCGAGCGAACACGCCGAGTAGTAAGGAAGCGGATACCTGAATGTGTCTATCCCTGCCTTCCGTTTCTTGCTGTATTTCCTTCCTTGCTTTTCTTCCCTTCTTTCCCTTTTCCATCCTTTTATTTTCTTTTTACCTTATTTTCCTCTTTATTTTTGTTCCTCTTTATTTTTCATCTTCTTTAATTGTCTACTTTCATTCATTCCCTTTTCTATTTCTTTGTTCCTTCTTTCCTCCTTTGTATTGTTTCCTACTTTTCTTGTTCCTTCTTCCTGTCCTTTATTTTTTTTCATTTTTTTTTCCTGTTTCCCTTTCATCCATTCCTTATCTTTAGCATTCCCTTTCTTTTTACTTTTCTTTCATTTTTCCTTTTTCTTTTATTTCATTCATCATTTATCTTTTATTCCTTTTTCTTTGCTTGCTTTTACTCATTCCCAATTTATTTTTATTCTGTCCTTTCATGTTTTCCTTCCTTTCTTACATTTCTTTTTCGCTTTCTTCCTTTTCCCCTTTCCTCCATTTTCTTTATCCTTCTTCCTTTCCTTCATTCATGCCTTTTTATTTTGTTCACCCCTCTTTTTCCATCCTCTCATTTTTTTCTTATTTTCCTATCATATTTTCTCCTTCCCTCCTTCAATATTCTTTGTTTTTCACTTAATCCTTTCTTTCGTTGTTCCCTTCATACTTTTTTTCTTGCTCATTTCACCTCTTTCCTTACTTTATTCATTCCTTATTCCCTTCTTTTATTTGCTTCGACACTCTATCTCAATCCTTGTCTTTCCTTCCTTCCTGCCTTTTGTCCTTTCTACCTTATTTCTGTCCTTCTGTGCTTCCTTCATTGCATCTCTCTTTTTTTTCTTGCTTTCATATATTCTTCCTTTCTTTATTACTCCCTTTCTTCAACACGTTTTGAATCACTCCATCATTCCTCCATTCTTTCAACTATTTATATTCAATTGTATCCTTCCTCTTTCATTTTTGGTTCCCTCTGGTTAACTTTCTGCCTTTATTTTTTTCTTCATTTTTCACCTAATCCTTCTTCCCTTGTTCCTTTCATACTTTATTCATCCCTTATTCCCTCTCTTACTTGCTTCCTCCCTCCATCTCAATTGACTTGTCATCCTTGTCTTTTCTTCCTTCCTGTCTTTCGTCCTTTCTACCTTCTCGCTGTCCTTCTCTCTGTCCTTCAGTGCATCTTTCTTTTTCTTCTTGCTCTCATATATTCTTCCTTTCTTTATTCCTCCCTTTTTCAACACATTTTGAATCCTTCCATTATTCCTCCATTCTTTCGTGCCATTTATATTCAATTGTATCCTTCCTCTTTCGTTTTTGGTTTCCTCTCGTTTACTTTCTGCCTTCAGTTTTTTTCTTCATTTTTCACATAATCCTTCTTCCCTTGTTCTTTTCTTTATTCGTTCCTTATTCCCTCCCTTACTTGCTTCCTCCCTCCATCTCAATTGACTTGTCATCCTTGTCTTTTCTTCCTTCCTGTCTTTCGTCCTTTCTACCTTCTCTCTGTCCTTCAGTGCATCTCTCTTTTTGTTCTTGCTCTCTTTTCTTTATTCCTCCCTTTTTTCAACACGTTTTGAATCCTTCCATCATTTCTCCATTCTTTTTGTGCCATTTATATTCAATTGTATCTTTCCTCTTTCATTTTTGGTTCCCTCTTGTTTACTTTCTGCCTTCGATTTTTTTTCTTCATTTTTCACCTAATACTTCTTCCCTTGTTCTTTTCTTTATTTGTTCCTTATTCCCTCTCTTACTTGCTTCCTCCCTCCAACTCAATTGACTTGTCATCCTTGTCTTTTCTTCCTTCTTGTCTTTCGTCCTTTCTACCTTCTCTCTGTCCTTCAGTGCATCTTTCTTTTTCTTCTTGCTCTCCTTTCTTTATTCCTCCCTTTCTTCAACACATTTTGAATCCTTCCATCATTCCTCCATTCTTTCAACCATTTATATTCAATTGTATCCTTCCTCTTTCATTTTTGGTTCCCTCTCGTTTACTTTCTGCCTTCGTTTTTCCTTTCCTCCCCCTTTCCATCTTTCCTCCCCGACAAACGAGCCACACGCCACATGCTAGCATTAGCACGCCGGCTAAAGTAAATAAGACGGCCGCGGGTTTGTTTGCGGCGTGTAAAATTATATAAGGCCGGCGCGCGGCTTAAAATTTTGTCGAGAAAATCCCGCTTAGGGTTGCCGCGCGCTGCCAAAAAGTTCATCTGGCCTGTAAATTTAAGCGCGGATTACAAATATTCAAATCACGAGCTTACTCTTCAAATAAATATTTGCAGCAGGGGAGGGAGAAGAAAAAGTTGCAAGGCACACACTTTGTCCATCATTCCTGTTTTTTTCCCCCCTCCTTGTAATAAAATATGCAGAAAAGGGGAGGGGGGGTTAGGAGGGCAGAGTGGAAACGGCAAAAACAAAACCCCAAAAGTTGGGCCTCTTCTTGACGCTGCATAAACACTCTTGATGAAATATGCCATTAATGTAATTGTAACCACCTCCTCCGCAATTACCGCAAGCAGGGTGGGCTCGCAGGCCGGGACAATAGGCCACCTTATTATTCATTGGGGGGGATTTTGGAGAGGGCGGAGTGGGGGGGGGGGGATCCATATAAGCCGGTCAGCTGCTCGCCACATGCTAGAAATAACAAGCGCTAAAGTCACCGAAAAAAGAGAAGGAAAAAGGCGAGGGAGAATAACCCACGGAAACGAGGAGATGCGGCGACGTTGTGAGGTCACGGTGAGGGCGGAGCTTATTTCTGCGTTACCCGCGAACACTCGATGCGATCAACAAGGCGCTCTAAAGCAGACACGGCAATAGTGCAAAAAAAAAGGTTAAAAAGTAAACTTGAATATTGCCTAGAAAAAAAAAAGCATTTATCATAAAATTGCAGCAAACAACAAGGCACTCGATGCGATCAACAAGGCGCTCTAAAGTAGCCATGACGGAGCAAATAAGACGGGTTTGGATTCAAAAAGTTAACTTAAATACAGCCTAGTTAAAAGACGTAAACAATTTATTATGCACATGTAGCTAACAACAAGACACTCGATGCAATCAACGAGGCGCTCTAAAGCAGACACGGCGATAGTAAAAAAAAAAAGATACGTTTGGATTTAAAAAGTAAACTTGAATACTGCCTAGATTAAAAAAAGCATTTATCATAAAATCACAGCAAACAACAAGGCACTCGATGCGATCAACAAGGCGCTCTAAAGCAGACTCAACAATAGTGCAAATAAGATACACTTGGATTCAAAAAGTAAACTTGAATACTGCCTAGATGAATAAAACCTAAATCATTTCTCATGAAATTGCACCGAACAACAAGGCACTCGATGCAATCAACGTGGCACTCCAAAGTACCCATGAGAGAGCAAAAAAGACAGGTTTGGATTAAAAAAGTTAAGTTAAATACTACCTAGTTAGATTAAGTAAATACATTATCATACACACGTAGCTAACAACAAGACACTCGATGCAATCAACAAGGCGCTCTAAAGCAGACAGTGCAAAAAAAGATCGATTGGATTTAAAAAGTAAACATGAATACTGCCTGGATTAAAAAAAAAAACATTTATCATAAAATCGCAGCGAACGACAAGGCACTCGATGCAATCAACGAGGCGCTCTAAAGCAGACACAACAATAGTGAAATAAAAGATATGTTTGGATTTAAAAAGTGCACTTGAATACTGGGGGCAGCACGGCGGCGCAGTGGTTAGCGCTTGTGCGGCACAGTTCATGTCATGGGAACCTGTCGTGGGTTCAAATCCAGCTCCAGACTTCCTGTGCGGAGTTTGTATGTTCTCCCCGTGCTTGCGTGGGTTTCCTCCGGGCACTCCGGTTTCCTCCCACATTCCAAAAACATGCATTTTCAGGTGAATTGGCCGGTCTAAATTGTCCCTAGGTGAGCGAATGAGTTGACTGTCCCTGTGTGCCCTGTGATTGGCTGGCAACCAGTTCAGGGTGTCCCCTGCCCACTGCCCGGAGATGGCTGGGATGGGCTCCAGCCCCCCCGCGACCCTAACAAGGATAAGCGGTACGGCTAATGAGATGAGACTTGAATACTGCCTAGTTATAAAAAACCTGAATAATTTATCAAAAAGTCGCAGCGAACAACAAGGCGCTCTCAAGCAGACACAACAATAGTGCAATAAAAGATACATTTGGATTCAAAAAGTAAACTTAAATACTGCCAAGATTAAAAAAACCTAAATTATTTATCATAACATCGCAGCAAACAACAAGGCACTCGATTCAATCCACAAGGCGCTCTAAAGCAAACACAACAATAGTGCAATAAAACATACGTTTGCATTCAAAAAATAAACTTGAATGGTGCCTACATGAAAAAAAACCTCAAAAATGTATCATAAAATCGCAGCGAACAACAAGGCACTCGATGCGATCAACAAGGCGCTCTAAAGTAGCCATGACGGAGCAAAAAAGACGGGTTTGGATTCGAAGAGTTAACTTAAATACAGCTTAGTTAAAATAAGTAACTCATTTATTTTGCACGCATAGCTAACAACAAGACACTCGATGCAATCAACAAGGCACTCTAAAACTCACTTAACAGAGAAAAAAAAGACAGGTTTCCATTTAAAAAGTAAACTTGTTTACGTTTACTACCTAAATAGAATCCGGGGTTCACGGATCTCTAACCGCTAGGGTCGTCGGGGTTATACTTCTTGTAGTATGTCTTGGGCAAATACAGCCTGGCAGCGCCCAACCCTCTCCAGGCCAATTTTTGGGCTAGGGGTTTACGCCTTCACATAAAACTAGTTAAAGCACTAAATCATTCATCCTCAGTTTACTCTAGGCAAGCCTTTTTTCGACCCTGACTCCCACCTGTTTTTGCTCCCGTCTGTCCCCCGGCTTCGACCCGTTTTTGATCCTGACCACGTCTACTCTCCCGTCCCGGCTTTCGACCTTTTTGTCCCCGACCACGTCTACTCTCTTTTCCTGGCTTACGACTCACTTCCGACCCCGACCACGTTTTTGCTCTCCTGTCCCGGCTACTGACCCGTTTTTCCGTTCCTGACACCGCCATCGTTCAGAGCGACCTGCTTCCTGCCTCCAGCAATCACTGGATTGTGGCAGCAACCCCTTCTCTTTCTTCCAATAAAACACAAGTGGGTCCTGTCTCCGTCCTGTTCCTGACATAGTTTGGATTTAAAGAGTAAACTTAAAAACCACCTAGTTAAAGTTCTAAGTAATGTATTAGACAATTGCAGCTAACAACAAGGCACTCGATTTCATGTCCACATGGAGTTAGGAATAATTGTCACCTCTACAAGTTACTCGAAAACACACGAGAGAATCAACGAGGCACTCTAAAGAAGAAACAGTGCAAAAAACATACATTTTGATATCAGATTTGGTTTTTAATGTCAATATTGCCTGGTTACAAATCTAACACTCGATGCAAACACTCGGGGCAATCAACAAGGCATTCTAAAGTAGCCCAAACTAATTTAATATAAATTATAATAATATCAATATAAATACTGCCAACTTCCTACTGTTTTTTGCATGCATTCACACACTCCCAGCTGACAACTCCAAATTTCGACAGAATATTTAAAACTTTGCTAATGAAGCATTTTATAATGGGAGCGAGTATTTGCATCAATCAAAAAATGTGAGTGCTGATTAAAGCCTGAAAACACTCGAGGCAATCAACGAGGCGCTCTAAAGCAGCCACGACAGTGCATAAAAAAACAAGTTTGGGTTCTTAAAATATCTATCTACCTTGGTCATATCCCTCAAGAGGGGTGATCAAAATGTGAGGGTCACTAAATGTGAGAGGATGTG
Organism: Urocampus carinirostris; assembly: GCF_059441175.1. Lineage (NCBI taxonomy): Eukaryota > Metazoa > Chordata > Actinopteri > Syngnathiformes > Syngnathidae > Urocampus > Urocampus carinirostris. The sequence continues at coordinate 3,030,509 of NC_142352.1, read as the reverse complement.
GAAGTAAAGCGAGTGAGTGGAAGAAAGAGGAGGAAGGATGATGACTAAAAGGAAGGTTGATGTGTTAGCCTTGAGTGAAACTTAAAATTTAAATTTAGAAAACACCTAATTGCTCATGCATTGGATGCACACACTTGCAGCAAAATCTCAAGGCAATCAACGAGGCACTCTAAAGCAGCGTAACAAAGACACGTGGGTCCTTAAGTTGTATTTAAAAGTATATACATAATAAGAAAATGAGAAAATCTACTTACAAGTTCAACTTTTTCTACAAGTCAATTACATATCTTTAAAACTTGTTTATTTAGGCTTAGATGCAGAAGAGCCTATCCCTCCCTCTATCTCTACCGCCTTCTGTCTCTGACGCTACCCACCCCGCTCCTTCTGTTTGGATAAGAAAATGGGGGCGGAACCACTAGAGCAGAAAAACAGCGTGCGGAGGAAAAAGCAGCAGCACCAATTCCGCGGATCAAAAATGCAGATAAAAATGAGATTTTTGAAAGTTCATGGTAGAAAAGCATGTGCATGATCAAGGGCGCGAAGTAGTTAACTTGTTTTAGGGAAGCCTTTTCTGTCAGAACCAGAACAGATACAGGACCCAATCGCGTGACGTTCTCACACAAGCCTTCATTTTACAGGAAATGGGGAGTCCGGTCTGGCGTGGAAAGACCGGAAGCCAGAGACCGACGAGATCGATAGCAAATCAGCATAACGAAAATAAACAGGAGAAACTAGACGGGAACTAAACTGAAGTAACTAACAAACAGAACAAAAACAGACGGAAACAAAACCGGAACCCGGAATTAAACAGTACAAAAATAAACGGGAACAATACCGGACTGGAGATATCACAGGAAAACAGGACCGAGTCAGAACCCACGTCGTGTGGGCAGAAGTTTGTTTGACGGGCTGAGACTGAAGTAAGAGAGTACTGAGCTTTATAAAAACACTGTCAATCTCTCAACGGGCCGCAGCTGGGACCACACGGGCGGGGCCTATTGGGCACCATGGCAACCGTGACACACACGCGCGGGGCCAATTGGGCGCCATGGCAACCATGACACTTTCAGGTAGAGACTGACATATTAGCTCTTATCATATAATTAGTTTGTCAAAAATGCGTTTGTGTTTTTTATGATTGAGAGAGAGCATAAAAAACATGATATAGTGTAGTCGGAGTGATTAGCCGTTACCATAACATACGTTTGTTGATCTTTTTTTTTTAATTGTGTTGAAATTTTAACTTACTGTAAAACGATTTCAGGGAGCTATTCATGTTTCTATGTACCTTTGTATGAGTTAGTGCCATTGCAACCATGACACTTTCAGGTAGGGACTAATATATTTGCTCTTATCATAACAATAGTTTGTCAAAAAGTGTTTGTGTTTTTATGATTGAGAGCATAAAAAACATGCTAAAGTGGAAGTCGGAGTGATTAGCTGTTACCATAACATAAGTTTGTTGATCTTTTTTTTTAAATTGTGTTAAAATTTTAACTTATTGTAAAAAGATTTTAGGGGGCTATTTGTTTCTATGTATCTTTGTATGAGTCACAGCCATGGCAACCATGAAACTTTCAGGTAGAGACTGACATATTAGCTCTTATCATAGCATTAGTTTGTCAAAAAGCGTTTGTGTTTTTATGATTGAGAGAGAGCATAAGCAACATGTTAAAGTGGAAGTCGGAGTGATTAGCTGTTACCATAACATAAGTTTGTTGATCTTTTTTTTTTTTAAAGATGTTGAAATTTTAACTTACTTTAAAAGATTTTAGGGAGCTATTTGTTTCTATGTACCTTTGTATGAGTTAGTGCCATTGCAACCATGACACTTTCAGGTAGGGACTTACATATTTGCTCTTATCATAACATTAGTTTGTCAAAAAGTGTTTGTGTTTTTATGATTGAGAGCATAAAAAAATGCTAAAGTGGAAGTCGGAGTGATTAGCTGTTACCATAACATAAGTTTGTTGATCTTTTTTTTTTTAAATTGTGTTGAAATTTTAACTTACTCTAAAAGATTTTAGGGAGCTATTTGTTTCTATGTATCTTTGTATGAGTTAGTGCCATGGCAACCATGACACTTTCAGGTAAAGACTGACATATTAGCTCTTATCATAACATTAATTTGTAAAAAAAACGTTGTGTTTTTATGATCGAGAGCATAAAAAAATGCTAAAGTGGAAGTCAGAGTGATTAGCTGTTACCATAACATAAGTTTGTTGATCTTTTTTTTTAAATTGTGTTAAAATTTTAACTTATTGTAAAACGATTTTAGGGGGCTTTTTGTTTCTATGTACCTTTGTATGAGTCACAGCCATGGCAACCATGAAACTTTCAGGTAGACACTGACATATTAGCTCTTATCATAGCATTAGTTTGTCAGAAACCGTTTGTGTTTTTATGATTGAGAGAGAGCATAAGCAACATGTTAAAGTGGAAGTCGGAGTGATTAGCTGTTACCATAACATAAGTTTGTTGATCTTTTTTTTTTTTTTTAAGATGTTGAAATTTTAACTTATTTTAAAAGATTTTAGGGAGCTATTTGTTTCTATGTACCTTTGTATGAGTTAGTGCCATGGCAACCATGACACTTTCAGGTAAAGACTGACATATTAGCTCTTATCATAACATTAATTTGTCAAAAAGCATTTGTGTTTTCATGATCGAGAGCATAAAAAAAATGCTAAAGTAGAAGTCGGAGTGATTAGCTGTTACCATAACATAAGTCTGTTGAACTTCTTTTTTAATTGCGTTTCAGAGAGTTATTCAAGTTCTATTTGATTTTATTTATAATTTCTTACGCCATTTTTGAAGCTTTTAGAAAAAATAAATATCGTCCCGAAAAACCCGTAACGCTCGATCTTTAATGCACACACTCGCAGATGTCAACGAGGCACTCGAATCGAACAGCTTTTTTCATGTATAAGTCGGACCCAATCGTGCGATTTCCTCAGCAGGAAACAAAAATAAATCTCGATTGTTTATAAAGTGCGCGCGTTCGGGACCAGGTGCAGACCACCGGCGTGGGTTTGTGACAGCCATCGTGATTTCCAGGATTAAAATAAGCCCCCTTCTCCGTTTTTTCTTTGTTTTTCTGTTTCCGCTCTCTTCCCCGTCATCGTATTCTGTTCGGACGGGTTCAAGTGGCGCGTTTGCAAAATTGCAAACAGATGCGAGTCAAGTACCTGCAAATAATCTGCCAAGACCCATTTGAGAATACGTGTCGGTCATTAAGAAGCCGGACGGAGCTCTCGCCAGATGGCTTCTGACGTTTTTTTGGTGAGATCGTCTCTCGCCGTTCTTTATTCGAGGTAATAGATGAAGAAGAGTCGGATCTTCTCATCTTCCTGGCGGTGTGTGAAGAGGATCGAAAGCTTTTATGAATTTGTTCACAAAAACGGGAACGAAAAGTGTTTTGGTTGTGGATTTTCGCTCTTCAAAGTCTTTGTTTTGGGTCCTTGTTTTCGAAGTCGCCCAATTAAAGAGTGTTTCGACGGTAAACTTTTATCGGGCGCTAAAGAGGAAGTGCTGGAACTGGAGGAAGCGGTGATAACAAACGCAAAAGTAAGAAACAAATAAGAGAAGAAGAAAAAGGAAAAAGAGTGGAGAGTGATTAGCTGTTATCATAACATTAGTTCGTCATCGTGGCTCTAAAACGGGAGCGCCCACACTTTTCACTTCGCAAATTTTTTGACAACGAGGCACTCGAATTTAACAGCTGTTTACCGTACAAATTGGACACACTTGCATTTTTTGAGGTTATAGATGAAGAAGAGTCGGATCTTCTCATCCTTCTGGCGGTGTGTGAAGAAGATCGAAAGCTTTTATGAATTTGTTCACAAAAACGGTGACGAAAAGCGTTTTTGTTGTCGATTTTCGCTCTTCAAAGTCTTTGTTTTGGGTCCTTGTTTTCGAAGTCGCCCAATTAAAGAGTGTTTCGACGGTAAACTTTTATCGGGCGCTAAAGAGGAAGTGCTGGAACTGGAGGAAGCGGTGACAACAAACGCAAAAGTAAGAAACAAATAAGAGAAGAAGAAAAAGGAAAAAGAGTGGAGAGTGATTAGCTGTTATCATAACATTAGTTCGTCATCGTGGCTCTAAAACGGGAGCGCCCACACTTTTCACTTCGCAAATTTTTTGACAACGAGGCACTCGAATTTAACAGCTGTTTACCGTACAAATTGGACACACTTGCATTTTTTGAGGTTATAGATGAAGAAGAGTCGGATCTTCTCATCCTTCTGGCGGTGTGTGAAGAAGATCGAAAGCTTTTATGAATTTGTCCACAAAAACGGCAACGAAAAGCGGTTTTTGTCGATTTTCGCTCTTCAAAGTCTTTGTTTTGGGTCCTTGTTTTTCGAAGTCGCCCAATTAAAGAGTGTTTCGACTGTAAACTTTTATCAGACGCTAAACAGGAAGTGCTGGAACTGGGGGAGTCGGCGACAACAAACGCAAAAACAAGAAACAAAAAGAGAAAAAGACAAAAACAAGTGGAAAGGTGAGTGATTAGCTGTTATCATAACATTAGTTTGTCATAGTGGCTCTAAAACAGGAGCACCCACACTTTTCACTTCGTGAATCTTTTGACAATGAGGCACTGGAATTTAACAGCTGTTTACTGTACAAATTGGACTAACTTCCATTTTTTGAGGTAATAGTTGAAGAAGAGTCGGATCTTCTCATCTTCCTGGCGGTGTGTGAAGAAGATCGAAAGCTTTTATGATTTCGCACTTATGATTTTGTACACTAAAAGCGTGTTTTGTTGTTGTTGCTGTCAAGTTTCGCCCTTTAAAGTCTTTGTTTTGCGTCGTTGTTTTCCAAGTCGCCCAATTAAAGAGCGTTTCAACGGTAAACTTTCATCAGACGAGAAACGGGAAGTGCCGGAACTGTAAAGAGGCGGCGACAACAAACGCAAAAACAAGAAACAAAAAATAACAAACAAACCCCAAAAACAGTCTGACGGGCCCTTCAAAAGGAGCGTCGGAGTTTGAATTCTTGTTAATTGTGAGAGTGCAAACGCACTAGAAAGCGTGTTTGTTGTGAGAGGGGCACGACCGCCGAGGAGGAAGACGATTGGTGGCGAGCAAAAAGGGCCATTTGTGAATGTGCCGAACAGATTGTTTAAGAGAAAGTTAGAAAATAAGTCGTTTTTTTTACAATGAGTACAAAAATTTGAAGACGATGGAGAGGATGGGGTCTGGTGTGCAGGAGGGCAATACGATAGTGTGCTGGCATATTGTTCATAGTATTTCATAGTCAAGTCAAATTTATTTACCGGAAATTCTGTACTATAGAGTGCACCTGATTATAAGCCGCACCCACCACTTTTAAGGTGATTTGCCACTTTTGTACTTACACAAGCCGCACCCATGTAGATGCCGCGTGCGCCCGCATTAAAGCTTGCGTCACAATCAAGAGTTTAACCCAGACCAGGCTGCACAGTTGGCATCATCAATGAAAATAATACCCGTAATTAATGTATGACGCAGACTTGTAAAGTCAGGGTCCCGTTGAAAGTAATCCAAGGAAAGCAAATGTATATTTCCAAAGTTAAGGGTGGGAAAAATATATATCCACTATTATCCGCTGCGAAAACAGACAGATCTACCGGTAACTCAGCTTTACCCCATTTCCCATCAGCCTGTGTTTGCTCCGCCCGTTCTTTTTGATTCGTCCGTGGAACACATAACAGAATACATCTCTAAAATAAATACGTTACAAAAATACAGTTGCAAATACATATTATACATGGTTACACATATTTACGAAGAAAGACGGTACACCGAGAGAGTTTTCAAAGCTTTAATAATAATATTATAACTTTCATCCCAAACCGTGCCTTTGAAAGGTACCAACACGCTAGTAGGATCACGCTCGCAATGCATTAAACATATCTATCAAAAGAAAGCATCCCGTAATTATGAAATTCACGGTATATCGTCCTCAACTTCCTCCTCATAACTGTCGCCATCAAGGGCGTCTTCCTCAATATCGGAACGTACCTTTCCTTTACAGACAATGTATGCATAAACTTAGAGGTTGCATTCTTTCTTGGCGCACATATTCTACTGGTCTTAATCTTACCTTTTATACTCCAACGCCGCTGGTGGCCGTTAGAAAAATTCCATAAATTGCCCGCTTCACTGAATAATCCGCAGGCCTGAACATTCGGGAAAAAAGTAGCGGCTCATAGTCCGGAATTAACGGTATATGGCCCTTAATCACAAAAATGTCTCAAAGGACTGCACAGGATTACAATGACACAATGACCTGATCTTAAACCAACATGCGGGCAAGGAACAACTCAAAACCTCAGCGTGAGGAAAAAGAGAAACCTTGAGAAGGGACCTCACAAGTGGTAATCCTCCTTTCAGGATGACCAGGGTGAATTATATTTAGCATTAAGGTACACAAATATCGTAAACACTAGGTAAGATGTTGAAAATTTGTCCGGAAAGTGCATGACAGCAGCGACGCCCCCAGCCTGTAAACTAGTCCAGAAAGTCTATGACGGCCACGACGCAGCTTCCCATCTCTGCCAGCTGGTCCATGCAGGCGTTCACATGCTTCAGGTCAAACGCTGGTCTGCTGACTCATCTAGTATTCATATATATATTTTAATCCATCCATCCATCTATTAACTGCACCGCTTATCATCAGTAGGGTCGCGGGAGTGCTGGAGCCCATCCCAGCTGTCTTCAGGCAGTTGGCCGTTGGCAGGGGACACCCTGAACTGGTTGCCAGCCAGTCGCATGGCACACAGGGACAGACAATTCACTCCCTCATTCACACCTAGGGACAATTTGGACCGTCCAATTAACCTAACATGCATGTTTTTGGAATGTGGGAAGAAACCAAAGTGCCTGCAGGAAACCCACACAGGCACAGGGAGAACATGCAAACTCCACACAGGAGGTTTGATCTCATGACCTCAGAACTGTGCCGCACACGCGCTAACCACTGCGCTGCTGTGCTGCCCCATAGTACTCATATATTTCTTTAATGTTAGCTGTGTTTGAAAAAACGTCTGCCCGGACGCCTCTTTTACGTCGGGCGTAGAACTTTCACAATGATGAAAAAAAAACAAAAAAAACAAAGTTTGTTTTTCTATTTTTCAAATCAAACTTTTTCTTTATTCCGATTTCGAAATCTTCGTTCAGTTTGAAAAATTCGGAATTTCGGTTCGTTTAGCAATTTGCATACTCGGCAGCCAATCCGAAGCTCGCGTCAAATAACTTCGTGCTTCCGGACTTTCCCGAGCGTTATAAGGTCGTGCATTTGCATATCATTTTCCAAAGTAGACGCACCGAGAACACAAAAAAATGAAGAAGTGGTTAGGAATCAAGCCAAAACCTCAACCTCAGAATGATTCAAAAGAAGCAAACAAAATTGATGACGCTACAATATGTAAAAGTGCATTAAAAGCATCGTGGAAAGAAGAGTTCACGTGGCTTGAAGTAGAAGACGCAACGCAAACATAGCATGAATGAAGATGAGTCAATACAGGTATATACTGATGGCAGATGGAAAACAGCAAAAAAGAATAGTAGATTCTCCATGGAATGTAATCAGAATTTAGTTTTAGCAGCAGAAAATAGTATTTATAAAAAAGTTTTAGTGTGTCATGATTAAGGAAACAACATGCGCGACTTGTATTGTGAGAGAAAAAGGAGGAGGATGCTAATGATCTTCTTAGCATGTTTTATGTAAAGGCCATCTGCTTTGCCGCACTTCAGCACCCGGGCAATCTTATTAATATAAGTGTGCACGCTCACACGCACGCTCACGAGCATGTTTCCTAGCTCGCCCACGAGCACGCTCACAAGTACGTGAATGCTCACGAGTGCATTTATGAGCACGCTCACACGCACGAGCATGTTCACAAGCACACTCGTACGCACACTTCAAGCAAGTTCAGGAGCATATATACAAGATCGGCCATGAGCACGCTCACGAGCATGTTACGAGCACGCTTACAAGCACGCTCACACTCATGAGCCCGTTTACAAGCACGCTCACGAGCATGTTTCCTAGCTCGCCCACGAGCACGCTCACAAGTACGTGCATGCTCACGAGTGCATTTATGAGCACGCTCACACGCACGAGCATGTTCACGAGCACACTCGTACGCACACTTCAAGCAAGTTCAGGAGCATATATACAAGATCGGCCATGAGCACGCTCACGAGCATGCTTACGAGCACGCTTACAAGCACGCTCACACTCATGAGCCCGTTTACAAGCACGCTCACAAGCAGGCTCATGAGCAGGTTCACGAGCTTGTGCATGCTTGTGAGCAGGTTCACAACGATGCTCACACTCAAAAGCACATTCACAAGGATGTGCACGCTTACCAGGATGCTTAAGAGCATGTGCACGTTTACGAGCACACTCACAAGCAGGTTTATGGGCCTAACCAAGAGCACTCTCACAAGCACATGCATGCTTATAGCAGGTTCACGAGCATGCTCATATGCACTCTTACAAGCAAGTTCACCAGCATATTCACAAGATTGTCCACGAGTACGCTCACAAGCACGCGCATGAGCACGCTCACACTTCCGAGCACGCTCACGAGCACAAGCACCCTTAGGAGCATGCTCACACTCATGAGCCCGTTTACAAACACGCTCACAAGCAGGCTCATGGGCAGGTTCACGAGCTTGTATATGCTTGTGAGCAGGTTCAAAACGATGCTCACACTCAAAAGCACATTCACAAGGATGTGCACGCTTACGAGGATGCCTAAGAGCATGTGCACGTTTACGAGCAACACTCACAAGCAGGTTTACGGGCCTAACCAAGAGCACTCTCACAAGCACGTGCATGCTTATAGCAAGTTTTACGAGCACGCGCATATGCACACTTACAAGCAAGTTCACTTGCATATTCACAAGATCGCCAACAAGTACACTCACGAGCACGTGCATGCTTACGAGCACGCGCATGAGCACGCTCACACTCATGAGCCCGTTTACGAGCACGCTCACAAGCTTGTGCATGCTTGTGAGCAGGTTCAAAACGATGCTCACACTCAAAAGCACATTCACAAGGATGTGCACGCTTACGAGGATGCCTAAGAGCATGTGCACGTTTACGAGCACACTCACAAGCAGGTTTACGGGCCTAACCAAGAGCACTCTCACAAGCACGCGCATGCTTAGAGCAGGTTCACGAGCACGCTCATATGCACACTTACAAGCAAGTTCACCAGCATATTCAGAAGATCGCCCACGAGTACGCTCACGTGCATGCTCACGAGCACGTGCATGAGCACGCTCACACTTCCAAGCACGCTCACGAGCACGTGCATGAGCACGCTCACACTTCTGAGCACGCTCACGAGCACAAGCACCCTTACATGCACGCTCACACTCATGAGCCCGTTTACGGGCACGCTCACCAGCAGGCTCACGAGCTTGTGCATATTGGTGAGCAGGTTCACAACGACGCTCACACTCAAGAGCACATTCACAAGCATGTGCACGCTTACGAGCGCATTCACAAGGACCCTCACACCCACTATCATGCTCACGAGCACGCTTACAAGCTCGCTCACACTCACCAGCAAGCTTATGAGCACGTTCAAGAGAACAGGCATGCTCAAACTCACAAGCACGCTTACGAGCACGCTCACAATCACGAGCACAAATACGAGCTCACTTGTGAGCACGCCACTCGACACCGCCCCGAGGACTTGCCCAAATGCCAGTCACACCGTTTGACCCCAGCGGCGGCGGCGCCCCTTCCTAGCGCGCAAAATGTCACCGTATATTCCCATCAGGACCAATAGCGGCTAAGCTAAGAGACAAGTTAAAAGGCTTTTTTTTCCACTGAGACCAAAAAATGAGCTAACAAAAATAAAAAGCTAAAAACCGGAAGCTAATTTGACTCTTCTAACTAGCGTAACCGCATCAACTGTCTTTTCAAATGATATGGATATGATCAGGGTTGGGTAGGGTTACTTTAACTGGATTACTTTCAATGACTTTTGGATTACTCCAAGACCAAATATACTAATAAAAGACAAAAGAAACTAAATAGAAATAAAATGACTCCATTTTGTGCAGTAAATACCAACAATGCATTCCACCTTGGATAGTCATTAAATGTATTAGTTAAAAGTTTAATTGTGACATGAACATTAAGTACATTTAAATCATTAATTGTTAGTTTAATAGTTCAAAGTTAATTAAACAGTAAGATCAATTAAATAATCAATGGTTTACACTGAATTACTTCATATTAAGCATCCTAAAGTTGATTTAATAGTTGAGTTGGAGGGTGGCATTGATGACATTAAAAAAACAAATAGTTAAAATCAATATGAATGCATTATTTGATATTGTGTATTGAATTGTCAATCAACAATAGTCAATAGATACCTAGATGTCCAGATAGATGTCCAGATAAATATAGATCTAGATAGATGTCCAGATAGATGTCTAGATAGATAGATGTCTAGACAGAAAGATAGATAGATGTCTAGATAGATAGATAAATAGATAGATGTCTAGACAGATGTCTAGATAGGTGGAGATAGATAGATGTCTAAAAAGATATTTCTAGATAGATGTCCAGATATATGTCTAGATAGATAGATAGAGATAGATAGATTTCTAGATAGATGTCTAGATAGATAGATTTCTAGATAGATGTCTAGATAGATAGATGTCTAGACAGAAAGATAGATAGATGTCTAGATAGATAGATAAATAGATAGATGTCTAGACAGATGTCTAGATAGGTGGAGATAGATAGATGTCTAAAAAGATATTTCTAGATAGATGTCCAGATATATGTCTAGATAGATAGATAGAGATAGATAGATTTCTAGATAGATGTCTAGATAGATAGATTTCTAGATAGATGTCTAGATAGATAGATTTCTAGATAGATGTCTAGATAGATAGATGTCTAGATAGATAGATAGACGTCTAGATAGATGTCTAGATAGATAGATAAATAGATAGATGTCTAGACAGATGTCTAGATAGGTGGAGATAGATAGATGTCTAAAAAGATATTTCTAGATAGATGTCCAGATATATGTCTAGATAGATAGATAGAGATAGATAGATTTCTAGATAGATGTCTAGATAGATAGATTTCTAGATAGATGTCTAGATAGATAGATGTCTAGATAGATAGATAGATGTCTAGATAGATGTCTAGATAGATAGATAGATGTCTAGATAGATGTCTAGATAGATGTCTAGATAGATGGATAGATGTCTATATAGATGTCTAGATGTCTAGATGTCTAGATGTCTAGATGTCTAGATGTCTAGATAGATAGATAGATAGATAGATAGATAGATAGATAGATAGATAGATAGATAGATGGATGTCTAGATAGATGTCTAGATAGATGGATGTCTAGATAGATGGATGTCTAGATAGATGTCTAGATAGATGGATGTCTAGATATATGTCTAGATAGATAGATAGATGTCTAGATAGATAGATGTCTAGATAGATGTCTAGATAGATAGATGTCTAGATAGATAGATGTCTAGATAGATAGATGTCTAGATAGATAGATGTCTAGATAGATAGATGTCTAGATAGATAGATAGATAGATAGATAGATAGATAGATAGATAGATAGATAGATAGATAAATAGATGTCTAGATAGATAGATAGATTGATAGATATAAGTCTAGATAGATGTCTAGATAGATAGATATATACTTTATCCATCCCCATAGGAAAATTCACAGTTAAATAGTGGCATTAAAATTGAAACTCATGCGAGCGTTTTAGTGGATGGTGAGCGCTTTCCAGTTTGACCTGTGCGTGACCCGGAGGCGGCAGGTACTCGTGCACCCGCCCTCGTCCAATCGCGCACAACACCTTTTAGGCGTCCATCAGGATTGCCGGGCTAATCCGTATCGGATCATCTCGGCCGTGCCTCTTTCTGAGGAAAGGATCCCGTCTGGAGCCCCCCGAAGGTCCCCTACCCCCCCTGAACACACATATAAGCTAGCAGCTTTCAGTCAGCCCTATTTGCCAGCCCCTCCCTCATTAAACGCGTGTGGCCCCCCGAACAGCAAATATTTGAAGGTCCAAAAATACATCGTTATGTTTTTTCCAGATTCTTCACATCATCGGGCCAAAGACGTGAATTTTCACTTTTCAAGTTCTCGTTTGCGACGACAACAAAGCGGCTTCTTTTCCAGGACCCCCCGACCACAAATTTAAGCATCAAACGTGGCTTTTTATTCCCAAAGGGAAATTACAGTTAGCAAATCTAATTTCAGACTTGAAAGGATCTTAACAACCTTGTTTTGTCTTTTCTTTCTTTTTTTAATTGACATCATCTGAATCTTTTTTTTTTAATATTCATAGAATAAATGCTATTCTGGAGTTTGTTGTTAATTAGGTGGTAAATAAATATATAATACATTTAAAAAGGAGAAATAATATAATCTATAGTGAACATTAATAGCCTTTGATGAATAGTTTATAATATGTCGTTAAATAATTAAAATAAACGATTAAATAAAGAAATGATATTAAAATTAATAGATATTAATTATTAATATTGCACTATTTAAATCATTTTAATCATATTTTTAAATTATTGTAATCATTTTTTTTAGAATTAAATTCAGAATTTTACTCTAAAATAAGTTGTATCGTATAAATTTGTTTTATACGTGATAATATAATGTTGATGAAATGATAAATACCGTACATGATATAGAATATGTCAGGACCAGAACGGAAACAGGACCCACTTGCGTGACGTTTACCGTAAGTTTTAATGAAAGAGAGAGGAAGGGCTGCGCCCACGATCGGGTGTTCGCAAAATGCGTAGTTAACTTGTTTAGGGAAGCACATTTCAGTGTTGACTGATTTATTAGCTCTTATCATGACATTAGTTGGCCAATCAAGCCTGTGTGTTTGTGATTGAGAAAAAGCATTAAAAAAGCATGCTAAAGTGGAAGGCTGAGTGATTAGCTTTTACCATAACATTAGTTCCTCAGTTCGGCTCTTTTAAGTGAATTGATGTCATTTTGGTTGTACTGACATGTATTTATTGTGAAAAATAATAATAATAATAAAAATTATTGCCTTATATAGGTTTTTATGTTCCTTTTGTTTGAGTTACTGCTACATATTTTCTGCCCAGTTAGTTTTTGGTTTAAGTGAAGGATTCGTCATGTTAGTTGTGTAGAAATTTTGAATTACCATAAAATGTTTCAGGGAGTTATTAATATTAGATGTATAAGAGTTGATTGGCAATAGCTTAGGGGGTAGAGCGCTCGTCTTGGGATCAAGAGGCTGCATGTTCGATTCCCGGCTACTCCGTGTTACATGTCGAAGTGTCCTTGGGTAAGACACTGAACCCCTAATGCCCCCTTTAAGCAGGTAGTTGCCTTGCATGGCTGACGCTGGTATCGGTGTGTGAGTGTGTGTGTGAATGGGTAAATGTGAAGCACATTGTAAAGCACTTTGGGAGGTCCTCATGGACTTGAAAAGCGCTACATAAATGCATTTACCATTTATTCAAGTTTTATTTGAAAACAAATCTCCTTTGGCATTTGAAAAATGGCAATTTTTAAGCTTTTACAGCAAATGAATATCAGCTCCGACTGAGGAACCAATGTTACGGTAAAAGCTAATCACTCCAAAACAATCGGTGTCGGCCTTGGAAAACCAGTATCGGTTGATCCTTAGAAAAAAAAAACAACCACGGCGGAGATGAGCAGCATCAAGAATCGGTAACCAGCGATGACAAAAGGCGCTGATTGTCGGCAAACTGGCTTTAATTGCCAAGGGAAATAGATGATCATTCGGAGGGAGGCGGCGTTGACCTTTATCTTATTTAATTTTTTTCTACAAAGCTACTTAGTTTAGCTTCTTAGCCTCGGCTGCGGTTTGGCTAAATTTAGCTTGACATTAAGGTTATTGTTGAAGGGAATCGCTTTCCCTTGATTATTATGGATGTATTCATTCATGATATCATTTCTTTATATACTGTATGTTGCCAAGACGATTTACTTTACTCCTTACTTGAATTAAATTACTAGTATATTAAAAGTACTATTCCATACAATGTTCGACCCCCAGTCTGCATTCTTACAAAAATTTAGAAAAATGAATCGGATGAAGACGACAAAAAGGAGGAAGAGAAAGAGAAAGAGAATGAAGAAAACATTGATTAGAAGACAAGGAAGAGCACAAGAAGAAGAAGAGGATGTATACAAAGATAAGGAACAGAAAAAGGACTAAGAAAATAATTACGGAAAATTTGAAAAATGAATAGGATAAAGGCGAAGGAGGGAATGAGAGAACATTTACAAGAAGAGAAAAAAAAGAAAAGAATGAGAGAAAGAAGAGGAAAGGTAAACAACAAGAAAAGGGGAAAATCATTAGTGAGATTGAGAGGACAAATACTAAGAGGAAGAGAAGACCAGGAAGAAAAAGTGGGATGAGGAAAAGGAATAAACTATGAAAAATAGGAGGGACAAAATAGAGAAGAGTGTTTCAAAGAAGAGAAAGAAGAGGAAGTAAAAGATGGTTAAGAACAAGTTTGGGTAAAGAAGAAGAAAAGGAAGATGATTAAGAAGATTTAATAGAGGAAGAATGAGAAGAGAAAATATGAAAAAGAGAAAGAGGCAAGGAGGAAGATAAAGAGGAATAGGATGGAAATGATAGGACAAAGAAGAGAAAGAAAATGAAAAAACATTGATTAGAAGACAAGGAAAGGCAAAATAAGAAGAGGGTGTAAACAAATGGAAAAATAAGGAACAAAAACAGGAGTAAAAAGATAATTACAGAAAAATTGAAAATGATTGATAAAGAATATGAGAAAGGTGAGGGAGGGAATGAGAGAACATTTACAAGAAGAGAAAAAAAGAAAAGAATGAGAGAAAGAAGAGGAAAGGAAAGGTAAACAACAAGAAAAGGAAATAAATCATTAGGAAGATTGAGAGGACAAATAGGAGGAGGATGAGAAGACCAGGAAGAAAAAGTCAGATGAGGAAAATGAATAAAGTGAAAAATAGGAGGGACGAAATAGGGAAGAATGTTTAGAAGAAGGGAAAGAAGAGAAAGTGAAAAAGATGTTGAAGTACAAGTTTGGGTAAAGAAGAAAAGGAAGATGATTAAGAATATTTAAAAGAGAAAGAATGAGAAGAGAAAATATGAAGAAGAGACAAGGGATATTGACAAAGAGCAAGATTCAAAAAAAGAAAAAGAAGAGAAAGACTATTTGAAATATTGAGAACGAGATGAAAAAGATGAAGATGAAGAAAATGAAAAAAATGAGGAAGATTCAAAACAAGAGGAGAAAGAAGGACAACAAAAGGAAAAAGTAGGGGAATAAGAGGAGGAACTGAGTGTGGAAGGTTAAGAACAAGAAGAGCAGAAAAATTAAAAGAAGAAAAGGAAATGACGACAACATACAAACATTAAGAAGAGCACAATAAAGAAGAAGAGAAGGAAGAAGAAAAAAACAAGAAAAAAAAGAAGAGGAAGAGGATAATTTAGAAGATTTGGAGCAAGACAAGAAAGAAGAGGAGAAAGGAGAAGAGGAAAAAAAGAAAAAATAAGGAAGAAGATTGGAAAGAAAAATGAGAATGAAAAGAAAAGGAAAAAGAGGAGGAATTGAAAGCAAAAGGTTACAAGGAAGAGGAGTTAACATATTTAGAAGAACAGGGCTAATGGGAATTAGCAGATTACGAAGAAATGAAAAAAAGAAGTACACAAAAGTATAAAAAGAAGATGTATAAAAAGGGAATGATTTAAAAAAAGAGCAAAAAGAAGGGTGGGGTGTAAAGGAAGAAAGGGGTAAAAGAGAAACGAAAAAGTAGAGGAGGAGGAGGAGGAGGGGGATTGAAAGTGAAAAGTAAGAAGAAAAAGAGGGGGAAGAGGAGAACCTGTAACAATAAAACAAATCAGAAGAACAGAAAAAGATATAGAAGATTCAGAAGGGTAAGAGGAAGAGTAAGAAAGCCTGAATTTAGAAAAAAAAGAAAAAAGAAGGTGGGGAAAGAGATTTAGAAGAAAAGTGAAAAGAAGAAGAGGAGGAGATGAAACTTGAAGATGAACAATAACAAGAACAAGAATTACAACAGTAAGAAGAAGAGGAAGAAAACCTTGAAGATTTAGAAGAATGGTAAGAGGTGTCATGTTGCCATGGGGCCCAATTGGCCACGCCCATGTGTGTCACGGTTGCCATGGTGCCCAATTTCCCGTAAAATAAAAGGCTTGTGTGAGAACATCACGCGTTTGGGTCCTGATCCCGTTGTGGTTCTCGACAGAAGAGGAAAATCATGGGGAAAAAAAGGGAATGAAACATGAAGATGAACAAAAATAAGACTTACAAAAAAGGGAAGAAGGCGAGAAAAAATATTTAGAAGAGCAAAAAGAAGATAAAGTAGATAACGAAGAAAAAGAAGAGAAAAAACAAAAGGAGGAAAATTGAGCAACAGCAGTGCAAGCAACTTCCATTCAAAAGTCAACAAAAAGGTCCCGGAAGGTGAACACACCCGCCAGCCAGCCAGCCAAGCTCCGTGAATAGGAAACTCTTGGTTTATTTACGGAGTTATTTTGGTTTGATTTCAGGTAAATACAAGTCGGTTTGTTTACCGGATGAGAATTTCCTCAAATATGGCGGCTGCTTGTAAACTCTCCGTCAAAACAAAGTTTCAGTTCAACAAGTTATTAACTATGAATCCTCAATTTGTCCTTCATGTGAAATAAACATGAACATTTCTAGAAATACCACAACAATGTAACTGTTTATTTGAGCCAAGTATCAAACTTTAACTCTGGGTTCAAATCAGCAACCGCTTTAAAGCTTTAACTTTAATGCCAAATCTCCAAGATTAAACTTTAAAGCTTTAACTCTGAGCTTTGAAGTATTCAAGATAGTCTTCAACCAACATTAAAAAATTAACTCCGAGCTTTAGACCTAAAACCAGCTCTCAACCTGCTTTAGAGCTTTAACTCCGAGATAAAGCCTTCAACCCATATTAACTAATTAACTCCGAGATAAAGCCTTCAACCAACATTAAAAGATTAACTCTGAGCTTTAAAGCCCAAGTTCGTTATAAAACTTTAAAGCGAGTTTAAGGCTTTAACTCAAGCTTTCAATTTTCCACTCTAAGCTTCAAAGCGTTATCTACGAGACACAATCTTTAACTCGTTTTGAAACCAACACTGAGCTTTAAAGCTTTAACTCAGCCCTCAATTCCCTATCAAGTTTTAACTCTGAAATAAAGCCTTGAACCTGCATTGAAGAATTTAACTCCGAGCTTCAAAGATAAATCTCCAAGACAATGCCTATATCACTCTAAAGTTTAACTCTGAGCTTTAAAGCTTTAACTCAGAGATAAAGCCTTCAACCAACATTAGACAATTAACTCTGAGCTTTAAAGCCTATGTCCGATGTAAAACTTTAAAGCAAGTAGAAAACTGTAACTCTGAGCTTAAAAGCTTTAACTCAAAAAGATACAGCCCTCAACCTGGTTTAGTGCTTTAACTCAGAGATAAAGCCTTCAACCCAGATTAAATAATTAACTCCGAGATAAATCCTTCAACCAACATTAAAAAGTTAACTCTGAGCTTTAAATCGTTTCAGAGAAAGCCTTTAACTCTCTTTGAAACTTTAACCCTGAGCTTTAACGAAATAAAAACCCTGCTCGCTTTAAAGCTTTAACTTTATAGCCAAATCTCCAAGATTAAACTTTAACTCTGAGCTTTGAAGTATTCAAGATAAAGCCTTCAACCAACATTAAAAAATTAACTCCGAGCTTTAGACCTAAAACTCGGAGATAAAGCTCTCAACCTGCTTTAGAGCTTTAACTCCGAAATAAAGCCTTCAACCCATATTAACTAATTAACTCCGAGATAAAGCCTTCAACCAACATTAAAAGATGAACTGTGAGCTTTAAAGCCTATGTTCGTTATAAATTTTTAAAGCGAGTTGAAGGCTTTAACTCAAGCTTCAAAGTGTTCGAGATAAAGCATTCAACTCGCTTTCAATTTTC
>NC_142352.1:2740000-2755000 GCF_059441175.1 Urocampus carinirostris | reverse complement strand
GGTTTCCAAATATGAGCATCGATTTCTAGAAAGAAAGTGATCCAAACACAAATATCAAATTGCAGGATTTGACCTGGTCAAGTGGAGTTACTGGTGGATGCCCTTGAAACAGGCATATCAAACTGAGTTATATGCCAATCATTTACAGACAAGAATGCGGTTCGTTTCCAAATATGAGCATCCATTTAGAAAGAAAGTGATCCAAACACAGATATCAAATGACCTGGTCAAGTGCAGTAACTGGTGGATGCCCTTGGAACAGGTATATCAAACTGAGTTATATGCCAATCATTTACAGACAATAGTGCGGTTTGTTTTCAAATATGAGCATCCATTTCTAGAAAGAAAGTGATCCAAACACAAATATCAAATCGCGGGATTTCACATGGTCGGGTGGAGTAACTGGTGGATGCCCTTGGAACAGGGACATCAAACTGAGTTATATGCTAATCATTTACAGACGAGAGTGCGGTTGGTTTCCAAATATGAGCAGAAAGAAAGTGATCCAAACACAAATATCAAATGGCGGGATTTGACCTGGTCAAGTGGAGTAACTGGTGGATGCCCTTGGAACAGGGATATCAAACAGAGTTATATGCCAATCATTTACAGACGAGAGTGCGGTTGGTTTCCAAATATAAGCATCTATTTCTAGAAAGAAAGCGATCCAAACACAAATATCAAATGACATGGTCAAGTGGAGTAACTGGTGGATGCCCTTGGAACAGGGATATCAAACTGAGTTATACGCCAATCATTTACAGACGGAAGTGCGGTTGGTTTCCAAATATGAGCGTCGATTTCTAGAAAGAAAGTGATCCAAACACGAATATCAAATCGCGGGATTTGACCTGGTCAAGTGGAGTAACGGGTGGATGCCCTTGGAACACGGATATCAAAATGAGTTATATGCCAATCATTTACAGACAAAAGTGCAGTTTGTTTCCAAATATGAGCATCGATTTCTAGAAAGAAAGTGATCCAAACACAAATATCAAATTGCAGGATTTGACCTGGTCAAGTGGAGTTACTGGTGGATGCCCTTGAAACAGGCATATCAAACTGAGTTATATGCCAATCATTTACAGACAAGAATGCGGTTCGTTTCCAAATATGAGCATCCATTTAGAAAGAAAGTGATCCAAACACAGATATCAAATGACCTGGTCAAGTGCAGTAACTGGTGGATGCCCTTGGAACAGGTATATCAAACTGAGTTATATGCCAATCATTTACAGACAATAGTGCGGTTTGTTTTCAAATATGAGCATCCATTTCTAGAAAGAAAGTGATCCAAACACAAATATCAAATCGCGGGATTTCACATGGTCGGGTGGAGTAACTGGTGGATGCCCTTGGAACAGGGACATCAAACTGAGTTATATGCTAATCATTTACAGACGAGAGTGCGGTTGGTTTCCAAATATGAGCAGAAAGAAAGTGATCCAAACACAAATATCAAATGGCGGGATTTGACCTGGTCAAGTGGAGTAACTGGTGGATGCCCTTGGAACAGGGATATCAAACAGAGTTATATGCCAATCATTTACAGACGAGAGTGCGGTTGGTTTCCAAATATAAGCATCTATTTCTAGAAAGAAAGCGATCCAAACACAAATATCAAATGACATGGTCAAGTGGAGTAACTGGTGGATGCCCTTGGAACAGGGATATCAAACTGAGTTATACGCCAATCATTTACAGACGGAAGTGCGGTTGGTTTCCAAATATGAGCGTCGATTTCTAGAAAGAAAGTGATCCAAACACGAATATCAAATCGCGGGATTTGACCTGGTCAAGTGGAGTAACGGGTGGATGCCCTTGGAACACGGATATCAAAATGAGTTATATGCCAATCATTTACAGACAAAAGTGCAGTTTGTTTCCAAATATGAGCATCGATTTCTAGAAAGAAAGTGATCCAAACACAAATATCAAATTGCAGGATTTGACCTGGTCAAGTGGAGTTACTGGTGGATGCCCTTGAAACAGGCATATCAAACTAAGTTATATGCCAATCATTTACAGACAAGAATGCGGTTCGTTTCCAAACATGAGCATCCATTTAGAAAGAAAGTGATCCAAACACAGATATCAAATGACCTGGTCAAGTGCAGTAACTGGTGGATGCCCTTGGAACAAGGATATCAAACCGAGTTACCTGTCAATCATTTACAGAGAAGAATGCGGTTGGTTTCCAAATATGAGCGTCGATTTCTAGAAAGAAAGCGATCCAAACACAAATATCAAATGACCTGGTCAAGTGGAGTAACTGGTGGATGCCCTTAGAACAAGGATATCAAACCGAGTTATATGCCAATCATTTACAGACGAGAGTGTGGTTGGTTTTCAAATATGAGCATTGATTTCTAGAAAGAAAGTGAACACAAATATCAAATCGCGGGATTTGACCTGGTCCAGCGGAGCAACTGGTGGATGCCTTTGTGAGCATCGATTTCTAAGTAGAAAATTCAATATTTTCTATATTATGTGTTAACAATGCCCAACTGAGTTCAAAGAGCCCATATGTTTGATCTTCCATGGTGCCTACCTGCTTTTATTTTACTTTTATCAAGCCTGTTTGGGACGGAACAACCCCCCCAAGAGATGAAAAAAGAAGAGTTCATCCGAACGCAAACTACATGTTCCTCTGCCGCCACCTTCAGGCTAAAAGTCATGATTGCAGGCTCAAGTTTTCAAAAGACTCCACCCTCTAATGCACATGTGTCAAAGAGGCGGCCCGCGGGCCAAATCAGGTCCGCTAAGGGATTAAATCGGGCCCGCAAGACAACACTCAAAGAAGCGCAAGAGAAAAACGAGCTGTAGGTGGAAATAGGTCAACTTGATGTTGCCAAAGCCAGGTGCCTCGAACAAAGACACTCTACTTGTATTTCTTTCTCTCTCTCTCTCTCTTTTCCACCCCTTTTCTCCCACTCGCTGTCTCTGTCTCTTTCACTCTCTGTGTCTCTCTTTTTCTCTTCCTTTGTTGCTCTTTGTCTCTTTCTCTCTCTCTGTCTTTTTAACTTCTTTTGCTCTAAATTCCCTCTATCCCTTTCTCTCTTCCTACCCTTTGCGCTTTAGTTTCTCTTTTCTTTCCTTCTGTCTTTCTATTTCCTTCTTCATCTCCTTTTTTTCCCCTCTCTCACGACTTTTTATCTCTTTTGTTTCTCACGCTCTCTCCCTCTCTCATTTTTTTTCTTTGTCCCGCCATCTATCTTTTTTCCTCCCTCTTTCTCTTATCTCTCTCTCTTTTCCACCCCGTCTCTGTCTCTTTCACTCCCTGAGTCTCTCTTTTTCTCTTCCTTTGATGCTCTTTGTCTCTTTCTCTCTCTGTGTCTTTTTAACTTCTTTTGCTCTAACTTCCTGACTTCCTTTTCTCCCTTTTCTCTTTCTCTCTTTCTCTCTTCCTACCCTTCGTGCTTTTGTTTTCTCTCCTGTCTTTCTATTTCTCTTTGGATTTCTTTCTTCCTCTCCCTTTCTTTCCCCCCTCTCTCACAACTTTTTATATCTTTTGTTTCTCACGCGCTCTCCCTCTCTCTCTTTTTCTTTCTTTGTCCCGCCCTCTCTCCTTTTCCCACCCTCTTTCTCTTATTTCTGTATCTCTCTCTCTTTCTTTCTCTTTAATCTACTAGTCCGGCCCCTGACAGAATGTTTGTCCTATCGTGTGGCCCCCGACCTAAAATGCTAAATGCTCTAATGGAAATAATCAAAATGACCTCATTTTGAGAAAAATATGCATCGGAAATTGCAAAAACTGTTGAGTAAGGTTCAAGTGTCAGTCTTGGGTGGGATTAAACAGCGCTAGCGTCTCGCTAACCTCCCACAAAAGAAAACTTTTGGAAAACAAGGAATCCAAAGCAATCTCCGCGAGAAATCTCGGGCTGCTAGCTAGCGCGACTTAAGCGCCTCTCGCCACCTTGTCA
Source organism: Urocampus carinirostris (assembly GCF_059441175.1). Classification (NCBI taxonomy): domain Eukaryota; kingdom Metazoa; phylum Chordata; class Actinopteri; order Syngnathiformes; family Syngnathidae; genus Urocampus; species Urocampus carinirostris. The sequence goes on along the minus strand of NC_142352.1, from coordinate 2,751,077 downwards.
ATAAGGCTGACACTTATCTCTTCAAACACCGGCATCCCATCCTTATGTTTCCGTCTCCTCCAAAAAACCAACAACGCATCATCCCCGTCCCGGCAAGATCCCATCTAGGACCCCGAGAAAATCTACCTTTTGTTAGCGCGCGCCAAAGGGAGAATATGCAAATCGCCGCACAAAAGGAAAAAACACAATGGTGCCCCGTACAACCCCAAAAAGAAGCGGCGCTAGAAAAAAAGAAAGACACACTCAGCATCTTTGATAAAGGAAAAAAAAATCAAAGAGGAGTTAGCGGGACTAGGCAAACTACAGTCCTCGTACGGATTGCTCGGTCTCATCAATCCATTCGAAAGTGGATATCATCAGCTAAAATTGCCCTATGAAGGGGGGATAATGGTTTAATCCCTTTTTAAAGATTCAAATAAAAGGGGACGTATATTGATTTTTAATTTTTGGGTCCCCTTAGGACACACGCTAGAAAAAAAAAATCTTACAGGAACAGGACTAGTAGATAAAGGAGAACAAAGGAGAAAGAGAAAGAGAATGGAGAAAAAAAGGAGCAAAAGAGACAAAAACTAGAAAGAGAAACAGAAAAGTAAGATAGAAAAAAACAAAGATGAGAGAGAAAAGAAACTAGGAGAGAAAGGAAGAAAACTAAAAGAGAAAAACAGAGAAGAGGGAAACAGACAAAAAGAGAAAAGGAGAAAGAAAGTGAAGAAAAAAGTGCAGAAGAGAGAGACTAAAATAGAAGAGAAAGACTAAAAGACAGAAAGATAAAGAGTGAGAACGAAATTGAGAAAGAAGAAAGTGCAGAAGACAAAACAAGAAAAATTGAGAGAAGGAAAAAAAAGAGAAACAGAGCACAATAGAGATAGAGGGGAAAAGAAAAAGACAGAATGAAAGAGAAAAAGAGGAAGAAAGTGAGAAAGACTTAGGGAGACAGAAAGAAACAGAGTGAGACGGAGAGAAAATAAAAAGAAGACAAAGAAAGAAAAAGGAAAGTAAAGAAAGAAAGAAAACCTGTATACGTTGTGACTTGACTTGTGCTGGTCAAGTGGTGTACCTGGTGGATGCCCTTAGATCAATCCTTGTTTGAATGGCTTCCAGATTCCTGATAACCCCCCCCCCCCCCCCCCCGCCCAAAAAAAAAGACACACTCAGCATCTTTGATAAAATAAGGAAAAAAAGATCAAAGAGGAGTTAGCGAGACTAGGCAAACTACAGTCCTCGTACGGATTGCTAGGTCTCATCAATCCATTCGAAAGTGGATATCATCAGCTAAAATTGCCCTATGAAGGGGGGATAATGGTTTAATCCCTTTTTAAACATTCAAATAAAAGGGGACATATATTGATTTTTAATTTTTGCGTCCCCTTAGGACACACGCTAGAAAAAAAAATCTTACAGGAGCAGGACTAGTAGATAAAGGAGAACGAAGGAGAAAGAGAGAGAGAAAGGAGAAAAAAAGAGCAAAAGAGACAAAAACTAGAAAGACGGAATGTGTGTTAAAGAAAGAGTCAAGGAAAGAAAGACCGGAAAAGTAAGATGGAAAAAGACAAAGAGATGAGAGAGAAAAGAAACGAGGAGAGAAACGAAGAGAACTAAAAAAGAAAAACAGAGAAGAGGGAAACAGAGACAAAAAGAGAAAAGGAGAAAGAAAGTGAAGAAAAAAAAGTGCAGAAGAGGGAGACTAAAATAGAAGAGAAAGACTAAAAGACAGAAAGATAAAGAGTGAGAACGAAATTGAGAAAAAAGTGCTGAACAAGAAAAAGAGAGAGAAGGAAAAAAAAGGAGAGAGCACAATAGGGATGGAGGGGAAAAGAAAAAGACAATGAAAGAGAAAAAGAGGAAGGAAGTGAGAAAGACTAAGGGAGACAGAAAGAAAAATAGAGAAACAGAGAAAAAAAGGTTGTGGGGCAGAGGAAAAACGAGAAATGGTAAATGAGTTAAATAGAGAGGGTGAGACGGAGAGAAAATAAAAAGAAGACAAAGAGAGAAAAAGGAAAGAAAAAAAAGAAAACCTGTATACGTTGTGACGTGACTTGTGCTGGTCAAGTGGTGTACCTGGTGGATGCCCTTAGATCAATCCTTGTTTTAATGGCTTCCTGATCCTGATAATCCCCCCCCCCAGCCAAAAATAGCAGCACTAGAAAAAAAGTACGACACACTCAGCATCTTTGATAAAATAAGGAAAAAAAAAAACAAAGAGTTAGCGAGACTGGGCAAACTACAGTCTTCGTACGGATTGCTAGGTCTCATCAATCCATTCTAAAATGGATATCATCAGCTAAAATTGCCCTATGAAGAGGGGATAATGGTTTAATCCCTTTGTAAACATTCAAATAACAAAAGGAAACATTTATTTATTGATTCCAATTTTTTGGTCCCCTTAGGACAGGGGTCCCGCACTCGTTTTAGCTGAAGGGACACATGCTATAGAAAAAAAAAAAAAAATCTTACGGGGGACAGACTAGGAGATTAAAGAGAGAACAAAGGAGGAAGAGAAAGAGAATGGAGAAAAAAAAGAGACAAAACTAGAAAGACAGAATGTGTGACAGAGAAAGAGTCAAGGAAAGAAAGACAGGAAAAGTAAGATAGAAAAAGAAAGATGAGAGAGAAAAGGAACTAGGAGAGAAAGGAAAAGGAAGACTAAGAGAAAACGAGAAGAGGGAAACTAAGACAAAGAGAGAAAAGGAGAAAGTGAAAAAAAGAGAGAAGAAGAATGACTAAAAGAAGAGAAAGACTAAAAGACAGATATAAAGAGTGAAAAGGAAAAAGAAACAGATGAATGGGAAAAAAGCCAGAAAAAAGACAGGAAGAAAGTGAGAAAGAAAAGTATAGAAGAGAAAGAGAGAGAAAGAACAGAGGAAAGACAGGAAAAGATAGAAAAAGACAGACCAATAGAGACAAGAGAGAAAAGAAACTAGGAGAGAAAGGAAGAATAAGAACAAAAGAGAAAAAGAGAAGAGGGAAGAAAATGAGAAAGAAAGTGGAGAAAAAGGAAGTGCAGAAGAGAGACTAAAAGAGAAAAGAAAAACTAAAAGACAGAATGAAAGAGAAAGACAGGAAGTAAATGAGAAACAAAAATATGAAGGAGAAAGAGAAAAAAGTGTGTGAGCAAGAGAGAGGAGACAGAAAGTGAGATAAAAGAACGCAAAAAAAGAAAGTGAAAAGGACAGAAAAAGGAGAAATGGTAAATGGAGTAAAATAGAAAGGGTGAGACAGAGAAAATAAAAAAGAAAGAAAAAAGAAAGTGAATGAGAAAGTGCAGAAGAGAGACTAAGAGGATAGAAAGAGTGAAAGAAAGAGCGAGAAAGAAATACGAGAAAAAGAGAGATAAAGAGTGAGAAGGAAAAAGAAACAGAGCACAATACAAATGAAGTGGAAAAGACACAGAAAAAGGAAGACAGAATAAAAGAAAGAGACCAAAAATAAAAATACAGAGAAAGAAAAGTAAAAAATTGTGAGAACAAGAGAGAGAGAAGGAAAGAGAACGCAAGAAGAAACTTGCAAAACGCAAGAGAAAGTGAAAAGGGACAGAGAAAAAAGAGAAAAAGAAGACAAAGAAAGAAAGAAAAAAGAAAAAGTGACTGAGAAAGTAAAAACAAAAAAAGAACATGTATACGTTGTGACCTGACTTGTGCTGGCACAGTGGTGTACCTGGTGGATGCCCTTAGATCAATCCTCGTTTTAATGGCCTCCTGATTCCTAATAATCCCTTCCAAAAAAGCAGCGCTAGAAAGAAAACAGCATCTTTCCAAAAGTGGGGAAAAAAAACAAACAAGGTAAAACGGGAACGTGTAAACTACAGCTTTTCAAGAAACAACTTTAATGAAAAATACGTAGCAGCATGTGATTCAGACATAAAATCATTTCCGGACAAAAGGGAAAAAGCTAAAAACAGATCTTAAATACAATCTGGAAGCGCCGGAAATATTCCGGAGATTCCGTTCGACTCGACCGAGAAGGGGAGGTTTGTTCCTCCGGGTTCCGTGGAATCCTTCCCGTTTTTTTCCAAATGGAGGCTAAAAGCCCGGCTGTGTAGCAGCGCGGAGTTGACACTCCCAAATCAGTCCGGGCGCCGTTTTCCCTGGAAAACTCATCAAATAGTTGGTGTTCCGTTACCGCCGCTTTTGTCGGGGGAAAAAAAAACCTACAAAAATGGCGTCCGGTCCCAAACGATTCCTCGAAATTTGATAAAGCGAGAGAGCAAAAAAAGAAAAAAGGAAAACGGGGAGAAAAAAAAAAGGAAGAAATAAAAAGAAAAAAGGAGAAGACAAAGGGGAAAAAAGAAAAAAAGGAGAAAAAAGGAGAAAAAAGTGAATGACGAAAAGAAAAAGGGAAAAAACAAAAAAAAACTTAATCTTTGTGTCCTGTGACCAACACTTGAGAACCCAGTCAAAAAAAAATAAAATAAATAAATCGATTCCTCCAAATGGGAAAAAAAAACAAGAAAATAAAATTTATAAAAGAAAAAAAAATATTGAGGAAATTAAAAGAAAAGGAGACAGAAAAGAAAAAGGAAAAATGAAAAAAAAGGGAAGAAAAAAAAAAGGGAAGAAAAAAAAGGAAAAATAGACTTTAGAAAAATTCTAATGGAAAAAAAAGAAAACAGTAAAAAAGAAAATCAAAAAAAGAAAAAAAAAAATAGAGAAAAAAAAGGTAGAGACAAACAGGAAAAATAAAAGAAAAGAAGGGAAAAAAAAGAATGACGAAAGGGAAAAGGGAAAACAAAGAAAAGCGCAGAGTTAAGACTTTGAAATCATTCCAGGGCTTCAATTTCATTCCAAAAACTCATCTTTGTGTCCTGTAACTGGCACTTCAGAACAGTCAAACAAAAAAAGAAAAAGAAAAAAAAGATTAAAAAATTTGAAAATTAAAAGACAACGGAGACAAAAAGAAAAAGGAACACTGAAAAAAGGGAAGAGAAAAAAGAAAAAAAAAATTGGAAATTATAAGAAAAGGGGGACAAACAAGAAAAAGGAACACTGAAAAAAAGAAAGGGAAGAGAGAAAACAAAATGAGGAAATTATAAAAAGGGGGACAAAAAAGAAAAAGGAACACTGAAAAAAGGGAAGAGAAAAAAATAAAAAAAAATGAGGAAATTATAAGAAAAGGGGGACAAACAAGAAAAAGGAACACTGAAAAAAAGAAAGGGAAGAGAGAAAAAAAAAAAGAGGAAATTATAAAAAGGGGGACAAAAAAGAAAAAGGAACACTGAAAAAAAGGGAAGAGAAAAAAAGAAAAAAATGAGGAAATTATAAGAAAAGGGGGACAAACAAGAAAAAGGAACACTGAAAAAAAGAAAGGGAAGAGAGAAAAAAAAATGTGGAAATTATAAAAAGGGGGACAAAAAAAGAAAAAGGAACACTGAAAAAAAGGGAAGAGAAAAAAAGAAAAAAATGTGGAAATTATAAGAAAAGGGGGACAAACAAGAAAAAGAAACACTGGAAAAAAGAAAGGGAAGAGAGAAAAAAAAATGAGGAAATTATAAAAAGGGGGACAAAAAAAGAAAAAGGAACACTGAAAAAAAGGGGAGAGAAAAAAAGGAGGAAATTATAAGAAAAGGGGGACAAACAAGAAAAAGAAACACTGGAAAAAATAAAAAGGAAGAGAAAAAAAATGAAAAAAAAGGAGGAAATTATAAGAAAAGGGGGACAAAAAAGAAAAAGGAACACTGAAAAAAGAAAGGGAAGAGAAAAAGAAAAAAAAGGGAAAATAGACTTTAAAAAAATTCTAATGAAAAAAAAAGCGAAAGAAAAAAAGTACAAAAGAAAATCATCAAAATCATTCCAGGGCTTCCTTTCCATCCGAACGCCTCTCGAAGAAGCCGTCCCAAAAAAACTACAAAAATGGCGTCCGCTCCCAGACGATTCCCCGGAAACAAATCAGGAAGGTTCCACGTTTCCGAAGTCCATCTTAGGCGGCGCGGCGGGCGCCGGCGGCGAGTTCGATTCCGGCTCGGTTTTCTCGCTGCTGAGCGGCGGCGTCAGGATGCCCGACGGAAGCCTCTCGGCCGCCCGGTAGGACCCGGCCTTTTCCTGCCGAAAGGGGGATTTGCTTTTACTCCCAAAAATCGACATGTCCGACAACATAACGCTGGGAAAAAAAAAAAGGGAAAGAGAAGAAGGACCCAAAAATGAAAAAAGGATAGGAGGGGAAAAGAGAAGGAAATAATAAAAGAAACTACATTTAAAATGGGGGGGGGGGGGAAATAAAAATAGGGAAATGAGAAAAGGAAAAGAGAAAAGGGGAAAAAGAAAACCATGGAAATAATAGAGGAAAAAAAAATCAAAAGGAAAAAAAAGGAAAAACAGTAGGGTGAAAAAAAATGAAGGGGAGGATAAGAACAAAAAAGAAAAAGAAAGAAAAGGAAACATAAAATTGGTAAAAAAAAAAAAATGAATAGAAAAAATATGGAAAGGAAAAAATAAAATAATAAAGAAAATAATGAAAGAAACAAAATTTAAAATGGGGGGGGGGGGAAATAAAAATAGGGAAATGAGAAAAGGAAAAGAGAAAAGGGGAAAAAGAAAACCACGGAAATAATAGAGGAAAAAAAAATCAAAAGGAAAAAAAAGGAAAAACAGTAGGGGGAAAAAAAATGAAGGGGAGGATAAAAACAAAAAAGAAAAAGAAAGAAAAGGAAACATAAAATTGGTAAAAAATAAAATAAAAACTGAATAAAAAAAAGTATGGAAAGGAAAAAATACAATAATAAAGAAAATAATGAAAGAAACCAAATTTAAAATGAGGAAGAAAAAAAAAAATCAATAAGAAAGAAAGAAATACGGAAAAGAAAAAATGAAAAGGGGGGAAAAAGAAAACAATCAAAGAAAATGAAAGAAAAAAGGAGAAACATTTTAAAATAACATTAGGGAGAAAAGAAAAAAATGAAGGGGGGATAAGAACTAAAACGAAAAAGAAAGACAAAAGGAAAACTTAAAATTAGAAAAAACTGAATGGAAATAAGTATAGAAAGGAAACAAAGAAATAATAAAGAAAATCATGAAAAGAACAAAATTGAAAATGGGAAAAAAAGATCAACGATAAAAGAGATGAAAAATACAAAAAAGAAAAAAGAAAAGGGGAATACGAAAACAATGGAAATAGGGAGGAAAAAAGAAAATAATGAAAAGAAAAAAAAAGGAAAAGGAAAAAATAAGAAACATTTTAAAATAACAATAGGGAGAAAAAAAAAGTAAAAATGAAAAGGAGGGATAAGAACAAAAACAAAAAAAGAGAAAGACTAAAGGAAAAATAAAAGTAAATGGTGAAAAGAAAAGAAAAAAACTGAATGCAAATGAGTATACAAAGGAAAAAAGAAAGAAATAATAAAATCATGAAAGGAACAAAAATTAAAATGGGGGGAAAAAAGATCAACAATAAAAAAAAGAAAGAAATACAGAAAAAAATGGAAAAGGGGACAAATAAAACAATGGAAATAATAGGGAGGAAAAAAGAAAATGATGAAAGGAAAAAAAGGTAAAAAGAAAACAATGGAAACAATAGGGAGGAAAAAAGAAAAGAGCGAAAAGAAAAAAAAGGAAAATTAAAAAGGAGAAACATTTTAAAATAACAATAGGAAGAAAAAAGGAAAAAAATGAAGGAAAAATAAACAGGGGGATAAGAACAAATACGAAAAAGAGAAAGAAGGACCAAAGGAAAAATATAAAAGTAATTGGTAAAAAGAAGAGAACTAAATGAAAATAAGTATAAAAAGGAAAAAACAGAAAAATAAAGAGGACAGAAAGAAAAACAGCAAAAAGGAAAAAAACTAGAAATTAAAAGAAAAGAACAAAAAAGAGAAAAAAGAAAAAAATGCAGGAAAGAATGAAAAGGGGGTATCAGAACATAAATTGAAAGAAAATGAAAAATATAAAAATAATTTCTAAAAAGAAAAGAACTGAACAGAAATAAGTATACAAAGGAAAAAAATCGAGAGGACAAAAAAAGAAAAACAGCAAAAAGGACAAAAACTAGAAATTAAAAGAAAAGAAAATGGGGCCATCTAGTGGTCAAATATTGCACACTGCGCCTTTAAGCTTTATATTTTCTTCTTTTCTTAAATAAAATATATAAAGGAAAAAAAAGGAAATATTTCATTCCAGCTGCACTTACCAGCCACAAGAGGTAGGGGGCGTGCGTCTGTATATTGTGCACCTCTTCCGGGGCCACGCCCTCAAAGGATTTGAGGGGCGGGGCTACCGACTCCCGCAGGGCCATGGCCAATGGCGACATCCACCGCACGCATTCCTCTAGCTCCGCCCCTTTCAAGGCTAACAAAAATGGCGCCCGTTAGCCACGTTAGCAACATTAGCGTGAGGAAACCGCTGAGTCTTCTATTTTGGTAGTCATGAACAAAAAGGGAAATATTTTGAAAGGAAAAAAAAGAAAAAGAATACAGGAAACAGGTAGAAAAGAAAAAGTAAAAACGGAAACAAAAAGGAAAAAATAAAGGGAAAAAGAAAAGAAAAAAAGGAAGTGAAAACAAAAAAAAGAGAAAGGGAAAATAGAATAAAACAAGGGAAGAAATATACAAAGAGAAAAAAATACAATTAAATAGGAAATATAGGAAAAGGGGAAACTAAAAAGGATAGAGAAAGTAAGAAAAAATGGGTATATTAAAAAAGGACAATAAATTGACAAAAAAAAAAAAGAAAAATGGGGAAAAAAAAGGAAAGAAAAATGACAAGAATACAGGAACACATGGAAAATAGAAAGGATACCAAAATAAAAAAAAGAAAAAGTTCAAAGGAAAAGGAAAAAAATAAAAAAGAAGACAGGAAACAGTTAGAAAAGAAAAAGTAAAAATGGAAACAAAAAGGAAAAAAGAAAGGGAAAAAGAAAAGAAAAAAAGGAAGCAAAAACAAAAAAAAAAGAGAAAGGGAAAATAGAATAAAACAAGGGAAGAAATATACAAAGAGAAAAAAATACAAATAAATAGGAAATATAGGAAAAAGGGAAACTAAAAATGATACGGAAAGAAGGAAAAAATGAAAATGACAAAAATGAATGAGAGAAAAAAATGAAAATGACAAAAAAAATGAAAAAAGGGAAGAAATGAAAAACGACAAGAATACAGGAACACATTGAAAAGATATAAAAATAAAAATAAAGTGAAAAAAGTTAAAACGAAAAAGAAAAAACGGAATACAGGAACAGGTAGAAAAGAAAAAGAAATAACACAAACAAAAAGGAAAAAAGAAAAGGGAAAAAGAAAAAAAAAGGAAAAACGGAAGAGAAAAGTAAAATTCAATAAAAACCAGGGAAGAAATATCAAAAGGGAACAAAATACAATTAAAGAAAACAGGAAAACAGAAACTAAAAATGCATATGGAAAGAAGGAAACAATGGGGATAATGAAAAAGAAAATGACAAAAAAAAGAAAGGAGAAGAAAAAAAAGAAATAAAAATGACAAGAATACAAGAACACGTAGAAAAGAGAAAGGGTATAAAAGTTAAAAAAGGGAAAAGGAAAAAATAAAAAATATAAAAAATAAGTAAAAAGGAAAAACAAGAGCAATAAAAAAGGGAAAGGGAAAAATACAAATGAAGAAGAAAAAAAATAAGAGGAAAATAAAGAAAATGGAAAAAAAAGAAAAAGAAAAGGGCAAAACTTGAAAACAAAAAGGAAAAAGAGGTGAAGGAAAGAAGGGAAAAGACATTAAGGACAAAAAGAAAAACAGAATGAAGTCAAGAAAATAGATGGAAAAAACAAACCAAAAAAAAGGGAATAAAGGAAGAAAAACAGAAAACAGGTGAAGACAAAACAGGAGAATAGAAAAAGGAAAAAATAGAAAAAAAAGAAAAAAAGCATTAAGTAAAAATAAGAAAAAAATGTTAAGAAAAGGAAAATATAATAACAAAGGAAAGGGGAATTAATGAAGAAAAAAAAATGAGAAAAAAAAGCGTAAAATAAAAATAAGAAAAACATTTAAAAAAATGAAAATAAAATAAAGGAATGGGGAATAAAGGAAGGAAAAAAGGTAAAAGAAAAAAGAAAAAATAGAAAAAATTAAGTAAAAAGGGAAAACAAGAGCAACACAAAAAGGCAAAGTAAAAAATACAAATGAAGAAGAGGAAAATAAGAGGAAAAAATAAGAAAAGAAAAGGGAAACAAAGAAAAAGTAAAGGGTAAAACTTGAAATCAAAAAAAAAGAAAAAGAGGTGAAGGAAAGAAGGAAAAATACATTAAGGACAAAAAGAAAAACAGAATGAGGAAAAGATGGAAAAAACAAACAAAGTAAAGTGAAAAAGGAAAGACAGGAAAAAAGAAAGAACCTAATAACAGAAAAAGAGAAAACAATTGAAGACAAAACGTAGAAGAAAAAAAAGGTTAAAAAAAGGAAAAGGGAATAAATGAAGAAAAAAGTGAAAAAGACAAAAAAATAGAAAAAAATAAGTAAAAAGGGAAAACAAGAGCAATACAAAAAGGCAAAGTAAAAACTACAAATGAAGAAGAGGAAAATAAGGGAAAAAAATAAGAAAAGATAAGGGAAAAAAGGAAAAAGTAAAGGGTAAAACTTGAAAACAAAAAGAAAAAAAGAGGTGAAGGAAAGAAGGGAAAAGTCATTAAGGACAAAACAAAATGAGGAAAAGATGGAAAAAAACAAACAAAATAAAGTAAAAAAGGAAAGAAAGGAAAAAAGAACCAAATAACAGAAAAAGAGAAAACAATTGAAGACAAAACATAGAAGAAAAAAAGAGTAAAAATAAGAAAAAAAGGGTTAAAAAAATGAAGGAAAGGGGAATAAATGAAGAAAAAAGTTGAAAAAAAAAGGGGAAAACATTTTTCACAGTACCCGAAACGTTCTCCACCAGCTCCAGGGAGGAGAAATGGAAGAGGGCGGCGGCGGCCAGGACGCCATTGGAGAACTCCAGGCAGCGCGTGTCCAGCATGCACAAATCCACCAGCTGCCAAAAAAAACACAAAAATTTAAAGGGACAGTGCGGAATAACACACCACTCCAGGTCACTGTCCCAACTTTTCAGATTTGATTTTGCATGAGCATCAATCTCATCCCTATGAAAGGCGCTTTTAATCCCGACAACAAAAGACTGAATTCGCCCGAAGCGGCTG